>NW_023336529.1:0-290176 GCF_012971845.1 Lasiodiplodia theobromae
AAAAAGGGGGGGGGGGGGGGGAAGACGCGGTCAGCGGGCTCTTGGGAGCACGTAAGCGTGGTAGCCAACACTTGGATAATTTGAAGCCGGAATGAGCAGATATCATTAGCTCAAAACATTCCAAATCAGCAGGAATCCCACTCAGATGAAATCCAATCATCGGCCAAAATTCTTGATCTATCAGAATGATCGGCCTGTAACAGTCTTCTATGCCAACATCATCCAAGACGGATCTCTCTCCTCGTTACCAGTAACAGGTTCAAGTCGAAGACCAGGTCCCCATCCTTGTTACGCACCAGATTCTTCGTCGAATCTCCGCCGCTGCCGTGCATGAACCGGCGAGCGTTAATTCTCCCAATGCGCTCAGCCCAAGTTGGTCTTTCTTCAACCAGCATGACGAATTGCCACTCCGGCTGTTGCAAGGGGCATAGAAGAATGCCAGTGACGGATTTGCCTCGAAGCGGTGCAAAGTTCTCGCCATCAGCCATCCTGTGCGCGATAGTCAAGATTTCCGCTCTCAAAAAAGCCCTCGTGCCGTCCTTCAATTCTACCTGCGCCCAGACCGTCCCGCTCCCCCACTGAGAGCCCAACTCCTCGCCCAAGCACAGCTCCACGGCGACTGTCCACGCATCGAGATGGATAAAAGGAGAGATCAACTCGGGTTCTTCTCTCAGGTGAGGGTGTGTTGCGAGATCAGACAGAGCCAAGACCGTGCCATCTTGCAGCTCTACTGAGGCAGCAACGCCGGTGTCGAATCCCTGTTCTTCCGGGTTCCATCCTGGCGCCACAGATGCTGAATAGTACACGATTGGGCCAATCCATCCCGACCATGACCAGCTCGGAAAACGTGGCCGTCTCCGGAACCGCGGTGCGAAGGTGGACTGCGGCATCCAACAGAGTCCGTACACGAAGGCGTCCGATGGAGAAGTTTTGATAATCTTTTCGTTCCATATTAAAACGGGCAGTACTCCCCATACATGGTATGTTGGATGTGTCGCTTCCTCAAAAACTTTCAAGATGCCGGAAAATGCACTGATGACGTCGGAAGGCTCGGTGAGAGTTCTTTCCGAATACTCAAAGATGAGGTGTGTGAGATCCCATGCGCCCACTCTCGTTGTGAACGGTAGCGATCCGTCAGGCAAGTTGAGTCTTGTGCCTCCCAATTGATACTGCAGCTTCAAGTGGCGGACTTGAGTGGGCACTGTTTCGGACCCCTCGTCGGCTTGGATGCGGGAGCAGGTGAACCATGCCTCCTGGTCTGTGAATACAAGGCATCGCCGCGAGAGTAACTTCTCCTGGTATGTCCACCCTCTCGTGTTCCACGTTGTTCCGTCAAGGATTTGGAAACGATGCTGCTTTTTCTCTAAAAGCAAGTGGCGGCCTGTGTTAACATAACGTTGTGCTTGCCGAGAGATACTCCCGGCCCCAGGGATGCCGTAATCGGCATTTTCTCCAGCAGCTGCGATGATCGTAACGTCTGCGTTGTAGTATATACGGTCCATCTGCCGTATATACACAATTTTATTTGGGTCGTTTTGATCAATACATAGCTGGTCGACCCAGAGGTAGTTATAGCCGAGTTTCCGAGTAATAGTCGTTGCATCTTCGATCGTTTTAGGCAGTTTCTTCCCGGTACCGGTTACTCCTCCCCAGACGTAACTTAATGCAACGTATTTTGCTCCAGTGGGAGCAGCTTCTACTCGACGAGAGGTGCAGTTCAGGACTAGAAGCTTGTCAACAGGTGTCTCCTGACCTACTCCACAAACATTGCCATGTTCACGTATGCAATGAGTAAGGTATTCCTTGAGCACTTCGAAGTCGATGACAGCCGGTGTTTCAGGCCACCGTATCGACGAGAAGTGGGTTTCCATGGAAGGGTTCAAAAATCTGAAAGTCTCTGAACCAGTTCCACGCGGCCCTTGTAGATGCATTTTTTTAAATGATCCTGTGGCAGGGTTCACCACCCAGAAATCGCCATCGGAATAACGTGAGAGCGACGTTAGAAATGAGCAGAAACCGCAATTTGCATCCATTCGAGATATGTCGGGAACGATCTCAAGGCTGGTTTGCGTTCCGTCCCCTTGGTCGAAATGAGTGCCCAGATCAAAGGTTCTGCACCTAGGGCATATGCTGGAGTTGTTTAAATTGGGAACCACATAGGGCGCCACGAGAGCTCTCCAATCCTTCTGCTCAAGCAAGGGGAAGTAGCTCTTCGGGAAGACTGAAGAAGGATGGGAGCTGTCATCGAGGTCCGAAGCTTTGCGCGAGCCCAGGTACACTAGAGCCATTTGATCCTCAAGGCTGGAAGTCAGCCTAGCGTAAAGTGCCGTAGAAGTCAATCCTCCCTTACAGATGACAGAGTTGCAAGGTTGAGAAGCCCGTACAGAATCGGTAAGAAGGCAGCAGTCGAATCGCGATAAGAGTCTGGTGTATGAGAAGGCTGTGAAATGCACAGAAGTCAGAATCTCCGCGGTGAAAAATGGAGGGTAGGAGGGAGCTAAAGATAACGCGAAGATCAGACCTTTCAGCTTTCAGCTAAGGCAAGAGCGCCACTAATCGGGCAGTGCAAGAGACGTGACCAATCATAGACCTCTATGTAGCGCCACAGCCTTGCATGTTCCACTCCGGGGTATTTCCGCATTTTGTTACACAAGTCACCTGGCTTGTACGCACGGACGTTCTTTATCAACACCAAAGCTCCTCGATTCTTAGACTTGGTTTTACGAAGCGGAGAGGGGAAGTTTTTGAATAAAATGTACATAGAATTATAGAGAAGAGCTGACTTCATAGTATGAGGCTTTTGCAGGAGTTCAAGAGGCCCGTACTAGAATCAGTTCCATACAGGGTTTCGTACAACAATACGAATTCTCCGGTTAATCCCAGTTCTCGTAGGTTTCGTCTCTTCTTATGGTGGCACACCGGATTCGTCCATGAACCGAAAATGCGAAGCGCTATAGTTTATAGGTGAGGTAGATAAGTAGATATGCGCCTTTCAGAACATTGCTGGCCAGTAGGACAGCTATGATACGCTTTGACAGCGTTGCTTGAAAGCTTTTCGTAAAATATCTGTCATAGCCTTCACCCATTATGTAATAATATGCTAACTTCCAGCAGTATCAGGTATCATATCTTACTAAAAAGACGTAATCTGGGAGATGTGCTCGTAGCTTTCCCAGTGGACGCAGCAATGTGCCTTCATGGCCAAGAAAATGCTGATGGTTGAGAGATAGGCGTACTCGGCAAGATATTGAAGAGACATACCCACACAGATATGTTCCCCGGATGGCCATGTTGTTAGAACGTCGATGGGAGGTTCGTGTATTGTCTAGTCTCGCGGGCGAACCAGAAGTTGCCTCGGCCTTAGTTCCGTTGGGTATTCGACACCGCAAGGGGTATTCTTATGGCACAGACAAAGCCCAGGAAGAATATGACCTATACAATGTTAGAATATTATCCCAGCTTATTTCTTTAGGAAAAGAAAACTCGCGAAACGAACAGAGAAATAGCAGAACTTACCGCGGCAGCATAAAACGGCAACCCCATCCAGCCCTTCACCCACCACGACCCGGATCCGCCTCCTCCTTCTCCACCCCCCGACGACAGCCTCGTCCCCAGCCCAAACAGCGCTGCAAACGCCATCTCCCCCGTCAACACCGCGATCAGCTCCAACAACGCAATTCCCGCATAAAGCTGTCCCATCCTACTCCCAGTCCCCTCGCCTTCTCTCGTTGTCCTACTCTCCCTTTCCCCCTCACCATCACCACCATCACCCCCCGCCGCCGACCGCGGCCGCTGCGCAAAATGCGCCACCAACCCCCTCATCGTCTGCGTAATCCCATTCCCCACACTCGCCAGCACCAACCCGACCACCACCAGCGCGACCGCCATACCCTGTTCCCCTCCTCCTCTTCTTCCCCCACTCCCCCCACCACCACCAAACACACTCGCCCACCCCACCATCGCACTCCCCGCCGCCAAGCACGCCAGGCTCCCGCGCGCCACCCACGTATCCACCGCCACGGCGGGCACGCGTCGCCTAGCCGCCGCCGCGCCGGCGAGCGGCAGGACGAGGAGGACGAGCAGCGACATGAAGGCCTTGACGGAGAGGAGGTAGCCGGCCGAGGCGATGGGCCAGCGCAGCGTGCGGGAGGCATATTGCAGGTAGAGGTGGTAGGACATCAGGGCGAAGGTTTTGAGGAAGATGGTTAGGAAGCAGAGGAGGAGGGGGGTGGGGGCCGGGGCGTGCGTGGGGATGATGTGGAGGAGGGTGAGGAGGGTTGTCTTTAGCGGTTAGTCAGTGAGGGAAGGTAGGAGGAGGGGGGGCGCACCTTGGATTTGGTGGCGAGGCTGGTGGAGGTGGTGGAAGGAGTTTCGCTGATGACGCTGTCGTGGCGGTCGCGAGGGGCGGCGCGCGGAGGAGCGGTTTCGGGGAGGCAGAGGATGATGGGGAGGGAGGTGAGGAGGATGGGGGTACTGATTTTGAAGGGGAGCCAGAGGTCTCGTGAGAGGAGCCATGAGCCTCCGGCGGCGGAGACCATATCGGTTACTCTGATCAAGGCGCCAACAAGGTAGAAGGTTGAGGTCCTGGTAGATGTATATATCAGTATGAGTGCTAAGTTAATTGAAAGTAAGGAACCTAAGTTGCGAGACGTCTCTTGCAACTTCAGAGAACAGTCTTTGGTCTTGGGCGATCAAGGACGTTGTGAAAGCTTCTGAAAGGCATCGACGAATGAAACAAAATGAAAAGACTGCAGTGGTACCTGGCATATTCCGGAGCAACATCAACAATCACGGTATTCATGAGTGCTGAGATGTTACGATGGCCACCTCCCATGAGTTGGAAGATGGCTGATGCCCAAACAAGTCTGGTTGGGAAGACCTCGTGAAAGTAGCCTGTCATCGAAATCTTTCAGCAATGCCTCAGTCCTAGGGTGGAAATTCTCACAGATCAGAATGACCCAGAGGTAAGTCAGAATCTGGCCTGTCATGCCCAGCAACAGAATCGGCTTACGGCCCCACAGATCTGCAAGTCTTCCGAAAAGGACGGTACAAAAGAGACCTGCAGGCACGAGTCAGTTGTACTCCACAAACCTCGAGTCCCATATGCCCGCTGGCACAGGTACGCACAGACAAACTGCCGAAATAGGTATGAAAAAGACAGCAGCCAAGCTTTCCACAACTCAGAATACAGAACATACCAGGAATAGCAGCAAACAAGCTCTTGAGCGCACGCAGATACGCCAACTCAACCTGTATTTCGTCGCGCTTGCATAGTTCCTCGCGCACATAGTTCAGCGGTGGAGGGCCGATGACGCTCGGATCGCGCGTGCGGTAGTAGTCTCTGCAAACCGCCATCTCCAGCAATCGCACTTCGGGTGCCGCAGTCAACCCGTCTCCAAGGTCCGCGACCAGCGAGAGCGCACCACATAGCACTGCGGCGTACGGCCAGAAGCGGTGGCGGCCGTGGTGGTGGTGTCTCTTCGCAGAGACTTCGCCGGGCGGTGATGGCCCGGAGGTCCGGGGAGAAAACTGCTCTTCCTCACTCCGTTGCGACGACGCTTCAGATGGCGATTCTGAACTACTTGCGTCTGAGTAGCGATGCTCTTGCCTTCGGGCCAGCGCCTCGGCAAGAAGTGGCGTCGTCTCCCCGGCTTCGTCTTCGAGGACGGCTGCGGATGATGCGAAAGGCTTCATTTTTCCGACATGCGAACGCCGCGAGTGTGTCAGAATAATTGCATGGAGAGAGATGGCAGAGGTTTCTTATCTGCAAGGTGAGTTTTACCCCTCATTCCTGCAGCTGCTTAACTTCGATCTTCTGCTTTGGGATATCGCACGCTAAACCGTTGTAGCACTAGCAGTATGTATACTTCCGTCGAATGAAGCCTCCCGGCGGCCCCTCACCCTGACTAATAAGCTTGAAGGCCGGTTTGTGCGACCGCATCCCCCGTGTGAGCCATATTTACCAAGTAGTTCGAGCAGTGACAAATTGGTACGTACAGAACATGGTGACGATAAGTTCGATATGTGCCTCTCCCTCGTGGTGTTGCTGGACTAGAAGAAACGCCATAGCGGGGACGCGACCGTTGGAAATGACGCCCCCGCTTACCAATTTTAGTGTGCCGTTTTGTGTCTCGCTGTCTTGGAATCGCCACCAATTTGTTCCCCGCACTGAATGCACCCGCATCTATCATACTGAACCATTCCCACAATCTGGAACACCTTCTAAACATCGCGTTTTAAGGTTTGCCTGCCTCGATAAACATTAGAGTACCACCCAAGCCAAAAACAATACCAGCGACCTTCTCGTCGGGATCAGGTTTGGCGCGTTCCGCAAGATGACACATGTGATCGCTCTCGGGCGGCCCCGCTTTAGCTACTCACTAGCAACGCATGGAAGAAACCTTGCTCCAACCTCACGCATGCACCAGCCATGTCCGAGCACTCTGCTGCGACCTCAGGCAGCAAAGCAGTAGCGGCGAATAATAACCATCCACGGTGAAGGTCGTTTTTCTTTTCCCCTGTTAGTGCCTATTAACCTCCCGTGACAGCTTTAACCAGCATTGCAATAGACCAGCCCGCCATCTTCAATCCACAGATAAGGCATTGCTAGTGCGGAGACTATGTCTTCGCAATCGAATTGGCTGCTCAAAGAGGTAAGTATATTTGCAGATGAGAAAACCCAATAAGCACAGGGAAAGCGATGTGAGCTGGCGCATACCGTCGATAAGCAATGACAATCCGGTTGTAGGGTGAGGTCTTTTCTCAAGCACACTACAAGTCCCGAAGAGATTTGTGGATGCCAGACTAAATGAATCCCGTTGGGTGAAATAGATAGACAATTCAACGTGATTGGTACCACGCTCACGCCCTCCCGGAAAACAACGCAAACGCAACGACGCCCGGCTTTAGAGCTCCAAGCCATGAACCAGCCTAACGGCGAACCAACAACGTGTCAGCACGTAAGGCGTCATCCGCGCGGCAAATTTTGTACGATGGAAATCAAAGGCCGCAGTCTAGATAAGTCAGAGGGCCGTGCCTAGCTGAACACACATCACTGCTTCACCTCCTCCATCCTCTGCAATCTATCACCCCTCCAGCTAGCATTAAGAACATACTTCTTCAAATAGCCGTATCGCAACCACGATGGCTCTTATCAGGGGACCACACGAACAACAAATGGCTGTGACTAGATCATCGAACCAGCCACTCGACCCAGCCGCAGCAGCGATTGTGCAGCAAGCTTGCTCGACAAACCAAGTTTCGTCAATAAGGGCCCATTACACCTATCCCCAGGGATCAGCTGAGTATGAAATCAAATTTGTTGATTCTCATTCCAGGCCCACG
The DNA here is from genome assembly GCF_012971845.1 of Lasiodiplodia theobromae. Lineage (NCBI taxonomy): Eukaryota > Fungi > Ascomycota > Dothideomycetes > Botryosphaeriales > Botryosphaeriaceae > Lasiodiplodia > Lasiodiplodia theobromae. The sequence continues at coordinate 7,345 of NW_023336529.1, forward strand.
CACTCGGTGAGAAGCCCGGTCAAGCTGTTTACAGTCGACGAACGTTGACAAATCGGTGTAGACCACGAAATACGAGGATGGGTGGGCATGGGAGTGGGACGGCGGGAGGAACATGTGGCGTAGGTGGAGCAAGTATCGAGGATGCTGAAAGTACAAGGACGGCTCGCGTCTCTTCCCTTGAGAATAGCCGAAGCGATGAACTATGAGATGTAGCTAGTGTCACCCAGAATGAGATATTCACACTTACTAAGCAACGAATTTCCTTCGAGTCTTGCCCAAGTCGGAGATACGCTTGCTATGACGGCAATAACCAACTCTGAAGCTGCATAAGCGCCTCAGAGGTCCACGCTTTCTCAGGCTCGTAGCATCCCACCTACCACAGCAGCGCCTATTTTTCCCGCACAGGTCGCTCGGATTTCTCATCCGCATCAGCCCCCGACCCTTTGTCCATGGCCTGTGCCGTCCGCATGATAGGCAGCCGCGCGGTCAACATCTACGTCTGGAGTAGTTGCTCAATAACGCAAAGAAGACTCTGGCTGATAGAGACTTCGATGCATCCAATTGATCGAGCAAGACAAAGTAGCTGTGCTGCTACTCCTCGCTCACGCTCACAGTCAGCCTTTTCAGGCAGCAATGCAAATCTACTTCCGTAAGCCGCCACCCAGTCAACAGTAGACCAATAGCAGGCAAGCATGTGAAACATCAGTCGTAATTTGCATGCTGAATGCTAATAACTATAGGCCAGATAACTATGACAAATGAGTCCTCTTGAACCCTCGCTTTGAATTTCATCACCATGCTGTTGCGTGGTCTCGGGTTCAAAGTGCGGCGATGAGAGTTGTGCTACCTTTGTGGTGAATGGAGTGGTTCATATCGGTAAGAATTGGTCAGGGAATGAAGGATTCTCCATCAAGATGGAGGTCCTTCCCAAGGTGCCCTCGTCCAGTCTTCAAAATCGTTGTCGTCATCCTGGTAGTCGGACCAGCCATCGTCAAACCGATCTCCGTTGAGCCAGTCTTCATCGAAGTAGTCGCGAGGAGGAGGAACGTAATTCCACTGATCCAAAGTCCGATTCTGATCGTCACTCCATGGAGCTTTTGCCCTATCTGGGCCTTTGGGCTGATAGTCTGGTTCCCGAGATGCCGCGACGCGCTTCTTGGTTTCTTCAGTGACCAGGTCTTGCCACCTGAAAGTGGTGTTGGACCAGAACCTATCCCGCAGCTCAGGGAGGTAGCAGACATCACCAGCGCAGTAAGAAATGATTTCTTTGGGGATGGGGCGCTGGTTGAAAACCTCATATGAACCACCATGTTCTGCTTTGAACAACTTCTTCCCTTTCTCCTTTGCCAACTTCCAGTTTTCTAGGTCGGGGAGCCCGTAATTTTCCTGAACACACTTGGCTAGCCCTTTCAAAAACTTCCTGGATGCCGTAGTCCTCCTCTTAGCACTCTCCATAAGTTGAACATCCTCCACTCCCCGCAACCTCACACCGAAATGCGCAAATAAGGCATCCGAATCGTTGCGAGCGTCGAAGAAGACCTTTGAGATTTTGTCGTCTTCAAGAATATCCTTCAGCGTCTTCATACGTACGCCGGCGGTGTTAAACACCAGGGCGCCCAGTGAGTGCACATCAAAGAGGTAGACGCATCTGGTCGGGGTTCCCACATCAACCATGAGGGTAAAGATGGAGATAGAGCCCTCACGGCAGAGGTTTATGCCTTCGAGATCGATGTACATGCTTGGCGAGTATGAAAACGGCTTTTCATGAACCAAGACGAGCCGGTCGACCACCTCACCGATTTGCTCCACCGTGTTGATAATCTCCGTCTCGATGCGCATCATACTCAGATACTTTCGAGGAACGGTGCGCTCTAGCAAATAAGGGCGGCGGCCGGTTTGAAGATGGATTGGTTGCGGTCAGTTGTACGGAAGTGACACCAAAGCGACCTATCGCTTGCTGTTCGTCGCACGCGTTCAGAAGTCGCCAGCGGGACCCAGGTGGCGTTTATGTGTTTTTGCAGATGCTCTTCGGCGGTGGGGATGGTGACTGTCGACGCTCTGTTGCGTGCCAATTCGATTGAAGGCCAGTAGTGGCACAAATAATGCTAATCAGACACAATGGTAGCGGGAACTAACAGCTTAAGCCCTGACCTCTAAACGCTCCATGTTATACTTATATGTCTATTGGTCTATGAAACGTGGCCTGTTTTCCACTTTGTTTGCTTTTCACGCATTTCCCCAAGCCCGCCCTGCAGATCAACACCTTCTCGCGGATAGACCCAAATGTTTCTGACTTGCACACATTTCGGTAGATGCAGAGCTATGTGTATTAAATTGGATCAGATTCACTTTAGGGAAAAGAACGCAAATCCCTATAAGTTAGATAGAATTGTAGACGTATTGCAGACCTAAAACTGTACTAGTCTTCGTTCCCTCCCCCATAACGCCTTTGAGAACTCAGGGCCCCAAAGGAATGATCTTTGAGTGCGTTACACATCATGCCTCATAATAACAGGGGACTGTTGCATTCCTGGATTATGTTGAAACGCCAAAAAAGCTCAAAATCGAACACATGCTCGTTGGAGTGTGTCTTTAAGCCGAATTTTGCTCATCATTAGCAAATTGCGGTAGTCAATTACACATTTATCCTATGTTGTGGTTTTTTTTTCCGCGACCCAACGTTTAATGATTGAGCTTGCTATCTCAAAACGGGTCTTAGTCTCAAGAAAGACTCGGAGGGTTAAAACATCTGTGTGGGTAAACGGGACGACATTCCTTGTCGTAGACGTTTTTATTTGGACTAGTTGCTCCAATGTTGCCAATCGTACACAGCGCTACCAGCGTCTGGAGTATGCGGCGGCGGGCGTCAACAGTAGTGAGTAGCCAGCGTCAGGGACGAGTTCCACCCTCAAGATGCTGACTGCCATCGCGCGGACGTCGCGGGCGTTGCGCCGCAAGGGGACCTGGGCCATATGGGCGGAAAGGGCAGCGGGGCGGGCATAATTGCCTACAAACTGTGCAGAGCGGGAGACGCGCAGGGGGCACAGGGAGTGAGGGTTGGCAACGCCAGGGTGGGGCTGCTGGTGGAATGGAGAAGTGCGGGGTCCCTGTGTCCTCGCCTTCTTGGCACACAACAGTTCTGCAGGACGAGGTTCTGGATAATTGGTAAGGGGGAGGCTGGGCCTGATTCAGGGAGTTTGAGCTGTTTTAGCGCCGGATTAGAGGACAAATCAAAAGGCAAAGGGGCTTCGGGCGGAAGAATGAGGACAATCCAGGCTTAGACGCTCCGAGCAAGATGCTCAAGATTTCATATGGCGGAGATCTGGGGCTAAGACGATTTGTTGGATAGATTACAGTGGATCGGATGCGCTATGAATGCGGGCAGAACCAGACGGGTGGGTCTTGTCGGACTGTGTCTACAGCTTGATGGTACTTAGCGAGCCGGACGACGGGCATCACCGTAAAGCCTAGCTCATCGGATATTAACGGAATATGCAGAGTGGTGGTGGGGCCGATGGCTAGCGTAAGGGTACCTCGTTTCTCTCATTTCTTTTTTTTTTTTGCTCTTTTATTGAATGAAAAAGGACACATACGGGCAGTTGAGGCTCTCATCTAGATTTAGATGTGGAATTTAGAATTATATATTCATGTCCAGACGCGGGCTCCAACTGCCCATGGCATGAGCGAAAATAAATCCAGGCTATCGTTGACTGCAATATTCCCTGTAAAGTTCCATTTGCCGACTCGGGCGGTAAGAGTTTAGGGCATACCTGCAGCATTGATACGAGATTGGCGCTGATTTGCTGAGAAAGGATGCTTAGGTGGCTGCCTGGGCTTCCTGTGGCTGATAAGGAAGATCGCGGGGCAGCGTGAACGTGAAGTGCGCCAATAATAAGGGTTGTACCGCAGCTGGATGCTGTTGGAGTCTCCGAGCCGTCCAAAAGTTACGAAACATTAAGATGCACCATCAAAATACAGCTGAAGCAACGAAAACAACGACCAGAGTTCGTGTGGCGAGGCGATACGCTGCGCAACGCCTTTCTCGCTTCCGCATATCCTGTTCACCAATAGCGATGGGCTTACCAACGGAAAAGCAGGCAGACGCTCACTCAGCCCCCAACCCCACTTTTACTGAACACGTCTCGTGGTTCATAGGTAAGGTCGTTGCAGCCTTACCCTCATTTACTTCATCTTCGTTCTCCCACTGAACTTCATTTCTTTGGTCTCTGGATTAGCGCTGCTTTGGTCTCGAAATGGCGAGCGATGGATATCGGAATTTCAGGCTCCGAGGAATACCAGAAAGCTTTCAGAATCGCAAACAGGTGTGCGAGCTTGTTAGAACTGCGCTCCGGCTCGAAGAAGACGCGGAAATCGCGGTACACTCGCTTGCAAGAAACCCTCTCGAACGTTGCAGCAGGATTGCAACCTTAACATTTGAGAACAATATACCAAATGTTCTCGAAGGACCTCAAACGGAATGGATATTTACCGTACCGGGCTCCGATGAAGACGAGGCTGAGAAGTGGGGGCCACAAAGACTCGTATTCGACACGCATTTCCGAGGTTTTACACCACTTCACCGTGCTGACGATAGCGAGTGCTCGACTGAGTAAGTTAAAACTTTGCTGTATGCGCCTTCTGTCCTACTTACTTTGCTATCAAGTCTCATAGCCATCTCCGGTCTCGCTGGCCATGCATTCGGCTCATTCAAAGCAAGGGGAAGCAGCTTCATGTGGCTTCGCGATGATTTGCCTGTTCGGCTACGACGAACAAGGATTCTGGTCTATGGTTATGACACGAAGGTTGTTGCCAGCAGCTCTTTCCAGAACTTGAATGATCTGGGAAACATGTTTCGGTACAGCGTCAAAAGATTACAGCTTGGCTCATCAGTACGCGAAGCCCTGCATGCGAATTTATTCCAAGCTTACTCATTCACAGGCGTGCTGTCAAATACGTCCTACCATCTTTCTTGGACACAGTCTTGGCGGCCTGGTTGTAAAAGAGGTCAGAGCTGATTCTTTAATGGAAGAAATATGCTGATGAAAGTTAAAATGTAGGCCATAATGAGGATGAAAGGGTCTAAGAAGGTAGAAGACAGGGAGTTTTTGGATAATATCATCGCCTTCATGTTCTTTGGGGTCCCTCACCAAGGAATGGCAACCGAGCATCTTTTTCCAATTGTCGGCGAGCAACCTAACCGAAGCTTGATCCAGTCTCTCGGGAAGCATTCTGCTATCCTCCAGCGCTATGAAGAAGAATTTTCCGAAGCCTTGGACACGAAAGAACCACGACCTGAGATTCTCTCATTCTACGAGACAGAAATGTCTCCGACGGCCAAATTTGTAAGCTTGCAACACGGATTTTTTTTTCAGCATGTACTATACAGCTAATTAGAAATAGAATGAGGAGAAACGTGTCTGGGAGTTTGATGAATCCAGACTCGCTGTACTAGTCGACAGATCGTCTGCAACAAATGGTTGTACACCTGGTTGTGCGATAGCCCGGAACCACTCAGAAATGGTCAAATTCACCAGCGAGATGGACGAGATGTATGATATCGTTCTCGCTTCGTTGCTTCCATTATTGGATGGACATAGCAGTTAGTCATCAAAATTAGAATCCTTGTTGAACATCTTTAACGGTCGATAGTTACGTCGAAGCCTTTGTCGGAAAGCCAAAAAGGTATGAATACGAGTAGCACAAGTTATGAAGCCTAACTGGAAACAGGATGTCTCAAATCTCTGTTTTTCAATGAACAGAACTTCAGGCAAGCTGAAATCCATGATGCCGATAACACCTGCGCATGGCTCCTCGATGACCCTCATTATCGGAATTGGATACGCCAGCCACGTGGACTTCTTTGGATTAAGGGAAAGCCCGGAGCGGGAAAATCTGTACTCATGAAGTACGCCTGCGAAAAATTGAGAGATCAATCCTCCGGTTCAAGAGAACTAGTGTCATCGTTCCATATCCACGGACGAGGCGTCGACCTCCAGAAGAAGATCGCTGGAGTGTATCGCGCACTTCTGCACGGCCTCATTCCACATTTCGACAATGTTCTCTCTCAAGCTACTCTCTCTTTCGTTGAAAGGGAGTCACGTTACGGGTCCTACAGTGAGGGCAGGTGGGAATGGGCGGAAAAAGAACTCGAAAATTTTCTCCTCCAAGTTCTTACGCACACATCGGCAAAGCAACGCATCGTAATCTTCATCGACGCTTTAGACGAATGTGAAAACGACGCCCCCATCAAACTATTGACTTGCCTTAAGCGATTCGGAGAAAGTATTGAGCAACAGAGCTCTTATGCCAAAATCTGCTTCTCTTCCAGACACTATCCTATACTTGGGCAGTCACACGTTCCAACCATTGTAGTCGAGAACGAAAACCGAGAGGATATCCGTCGAGTTATGGAAGAGACACTCAAAGTCATCGAGTCCGACGAGGAACGTCAGCGGGTAGTGGATGTGATACTTTCGAAAGACGACGGGGTATTCCAATGGGCTGTCCTTGTTGCTGATAAGGCTGTCAAAAAATACCTAAAAGGCTTCGGTGTGCGGGGAATCGAACGAGAAATCGAAAAACTTCCCACGGAGCTGGACAGCCTCTATGCAGGGCTATTGGACGAAGTCAGTGAAGACGAAAGTGAAAAGATCCAGACAATAAAGCTCTTTCGATGGGTCTTATTCGCTTGTCGGCCCCTTTCTGTTCTGGAACTTCGCGAGGCGCTTGCAACAGATCCACACGTCTCGTACGCCACGATATCAGAACTCCGCGAGCATGACAACTATGCAAAACCAGCTGAAAGATTCGAGAGAAGAGTCATCGACATGTCCAAAGGCCTCATTCAATTCAACACAAGAGACGTATATGAATCTATTGGACCAGATGATGAAGGTTCTGGTCGGCAGGCCGAGTTCATTCACCAGTCCGTGCCCGACTATTTACTGGAATACTTCCTCAAGCCAGTCGAATCAGCCGATGGCAATTCGCACTCTTCAGCCGGCTGTGGACACTTGGAATTAAGCCGGTCTTGTTTAAGGTACTTGACCATCCACGAGATCCGTGATGCATCTGATCTCCTACGTGACAATATCTCCGTCAGATATCCACTCGTGGCATACGCAATACGGTATTTCTTCACCCATATTCAGCGAGTTGAAGGCGAGCAAATCGATCAATCAGATCTTGTTCATCTTCTTCACTGGGATGACGAGACCACAAAAGGTATGGCTCAGCTTTGGGAAACTTTCGATCCTCAAGGAGCCTACAGCCCTGTAGACTGGCCTTTCCCAGGAGGGAATCTGGCTCACATATTGGCGGCATTGGGCTCAATAAGTGCATTTAAAACAATGCTTTGCGAAGACGATATTCAGATCGATGATAAGGATGCTTCCAACAGCACACCACTTTTGATCGCCATAAGGGAAGGCCATCACGACATAGCCCAAGAGATTTTGCATCGTTCCTCCAAATGGTTTTATCGACAGGGCAAGGCTAAGAAAACCAGAGCATTCGGTAAATCCGATGTTAACTCTTTGCCAACCTCCGCCAAAATCTATTTCGTGGATGTCAATGCAGAGAACGAGCATTTCGAAACGCCAATGACAGTGGCAGTGTCCAGCGAGAGACCAGAAGTTATATTCACATTGATTGAAGCCGGCGCCTCTCTCGAAAGCTTCGAACCAGCCTTCTCGCCACTTCTTTATAGTATCCAGACGAACAACAAAGCTTTACTCATCGAACTCATCAAAAATGGAGCCAAACTGGATGGTGCTGTATGCTACGCTGTGATGCGGATGGCTCACGGGAGTGATGAAAACTTGGAGGAGGTTATTCGAATTATGCTCGCTGCCGGAGCAAGTACTCAGTCAACCCCCGATCTGGTTTACTATGCCACTGAGGAATTTTACCACGACGACGATGAGGGCCCCGTGGAGATTTCTTCTGGGTCAGCATTACAGATAGCTGTAGACATGGAGAACTTGTCCATCCTGCAGCTTCTGCTGACTCATGGGTCAAACCCACCGGAAGACATGCGCAATGCGCTCCTGCGCGCCGTGGCGGGGCACAACTTGCCTATGGTCGAGGTTCTCTTGGTTCATGGATCATTTTCGGAGGAACAAGAGCGTGATGCCTTCGACATGGCTGTGGACTGCTCCAACCTACCTGCGGTTGAATTTCTCTTGGAGTTTAGGTCACATACCCCAGAAAAGATCTGTGGTGTTTTCAAGCGTGCCCTCGATGAGAACAATGTGGCTACAGTCTATATGCTCTTTAGATGTAGTCTACACATACCGGAGGAAGAAGTTCGTCGCGCCTTCAAACGTGTCGCGAATAGCGGACACCTGCTTATGGTTGAACCTTTCCTCGTCCACAAAGCCAAGATGGGCAGTCCGGAACCAACGATACACGCTGCCTTAATGAATGCAGTAGTATCAGGTAACGAGACTATGGCTAAAGAAATCCTATACCACACAACCGAGATGGACAGGTCGGATGTAGAAGTATATGATACGCTCGAAGCCGCGGTTAGGTCGGGCAAACTCTCCATGGTAGACTTGCTTCTAAACCACAGAGCCATCACAGCCAATCGAGAACCAAAATATCTATATGGAGCTCTCCTTGTTGTTGCGATGATGGAGGACGCGTCCGTGACCAGTTTTCTTCTACCCCACTATGGTATGGGTAGCAGTTCGGAACCAGGAAAGTGGGATTACATAGCACAAGTTGCTGTGCGATTGGACAAGCCAGAAACATTGCGAAGCACACTGACGGTTGCTATAGAGTCGGGGAAACCATATTTAGCTAACCTGCTCTTAAGATGGGGCGCTAAATTCGGTAGCCTGCAAGCTCGAGAGCTCCGGAAACATCTAGTGTTTGCTGTGGAGTTGGGGAATGTATGTATTGTTGAGTTTCTCTTACGACATGGAGTCGAAATTGACTCCATAGACGAGGAAGATTTCATTCCAACTACTCCAGGTCTCGCTTCCCTGTTACCACTTACTGTGCCAACAATCGTATCGCAATTCTATCGATGGACAAATCAGACGACGGGAGAGTTGTTGTCCGGGGCTCTTCTCTACTACGCTCTCGAAAGGCACTACTACCGGATTTTTGGACTTCTACTATCTCGAAAGGCCTCCCTGGATCCAAAGCAAGGTTTTCTATCGGATTGTACAGCGAATACACTAAACCCGATCCTCATAGAGCTTCTGACGGCAAACCATGCATCACCAAATGGGATATACGAAAACCTTCGGGGTGCACTTAAAGAATCTTCTCTGCACGGGGACACCAGCGAGGTCACGGATTTGATTCGATTGATTGCAAAAGTCCACTATGGCGAGGTCCTCACACTACCTCCTGAGTACCCAACGGAAAAGGAAATTGCCGAGGTTCTGGTTATGGCTGAAGGTGCATACTACCAGGCTTTTCTCGACGACATGATTGGAATGGCTACTAGGCGTGGCCAGATGAAACTTGTACATTTTTTGTCGGAGTATGTTTGGGTTGATTATACTCTCTAGCCGGAGAACCCGACTGGCGCTTAGTTGACAACGCCGATGTACGCTGGATTTAGCTGTACATAAGATTCTTAGACGCAATAATGTCTGGAAATTGTAAATATCAACATCTGTTAGAAACAAAAATTTTAGTGTCAAGTCTCTGTCTCTGCGAATCGTTCGAATATTTTGCGAAGCTTACCGACCTATTTATAGGACATTTCTTACTTTCCCGACTATAGTAGTATCGCAAGTTTACGTATTGTTTCTCGCTCAACTGGAACTTTTTTTTCTTCACCCTTCATTATGTTATAGTGGTGTTTTTTTTTACCTTTTAAAAGACAACTTCTCTTATAATAAGTATTGAATAAACGAGGTTTATTGTATACATATATATAAAACATAGCCTAGGAGATTCTATCTAGGTCATAGAGATTGTAGATACGATGTCTAAAGGGATCGGAATATATATTCATTTGTTTAAAAATTGTAGCATGATCCTACATACTTTCCGAGCCGTGAACGCTTATAGACCTCACCTCACAGAATCGTCGTCTTTATGCAGTTGCAAGTGTACAGGATACATGGCGGGGGTCGAACTCAGAGCGAAAAAAGTCATGCCTTTTACCTAGTCGAACAGACTTTACTTATATAGTAGTTCTGAACTACGATAGGAAGCCGCTTCGGCTGATGCCGGTGCGGCGAAGTTTTACGATCTAGCGATTCAGCGGAGGTGGGGCTTTAGGTCGATTATTAACGGAATACGACGTTGGATCAAACAAGACTAACCAGAGTGGTATAGCGTTCTAAAATGCTTTGATCGCATGTCACCGCGCACCTCAGCCTGTGCCTCCTTATCTACGCAGTCCGTTTATATAAAAGAGAGAGCTGCGGGTTCAAATGGTGAAGACCGCAGTCGCCGATTCATAATACTCAACCCCAATCCAATCCATCGATCTCGAAAGTCAAGACAAATACCAACAGTTCGTCTATCGGAGCTGAAAGTCAATATTAAGCTTTGCATAACCTTAAGTGTAGTCATGGCCCGCTTTGTCACCGTCTTCCTTGCAGCGGTTGCGTCCCTGACGCCCCTCGTCAGCGCCGGCTGCTCCATCGACATCATCAACTTCAACCAGGTCTCCGTCGGAAATGGATGCATCCCTGAGGGTGGACAGGCTGCCATCTGGGTTGAACAGAGGAAGGCAAACTACTTCGTTGACGCCTCAGACACGTGTGGCGTCAGCCTCAAAACGCAAGTTTTGCCAGCTGATTGGTCCCTTCAGTATAAGGGCAGATGCTAGTAGGGAAGCTGCGGGTATTACTTTCATAGACGGTTATCAGCCTTATAAAATTTAGAGTTCATGGATCCAAGTCTCAAACCTCTGTTGGAAGATGGGCGGGCGGGAGCGACAACGCGCCGCAATTGCCCCGGGCCTCGGGTGATCATCGTAGCAAAACCTCCGAATCATTTTGGATGCCTTTGATGTGCCCCTTTTCACTCGCTTGCTAACCGGCTCTTTCGTCATGAATGACCAAGCTTGTCTCGGAAACGGCATGGCCGTTAGGCGTACGGTGTTGACTCAGTTCAGTTGACTCGTAGGCATCGTATTTCTTCCTCTACTCGGCCCGAGTGTCCCGGACCGGAACGGCATTACTCGTCCAATAGACAGTCAATACTAAATCGCAAGCCTAGCTTTCCCGGGTATCCCGCTTCCTCCTGGACCATCCGCGGAATCAACTAAACACGATTCTAATTCCAACCAGCAGCCCAATACGAACACTACAATTAAGTAGTTTGGATGAGCTCTATCTAAGTAGACCTAGTAGCGCACATGTTCTGCATGTAGTCTGAGCCTCTAAAATTTCTGGAAACGCCACTGCCTTCTCATAACGGCAACGCTTCTGAGCGATTAATTCCTCTTGCTACGTCATCGCCGACGACGCCGCTCTTGATCTTGTGACTATGGACAAACAGCACTGGCCTGCAAACAGGGAAATTTCTTGGACTAGCTAACAGCTCAATGGCATCACCCACTTGAGCTGGAGGGAGAAGGCGGTTTTGACAGATGCGTAGGTGCCGAAAGGGAGCGGTGGCTTGAAGAGAATCCCTGTAAAAAAAACATAAAAAGAGCATATATGGGTACTTGAAGCTATTATCCGGATATAAATGCGGAATTAATAATTATATTCACGTCCGGACGATAGCTTCAACTACCCATGCATGCATGGTATGAGCGATAACTAAATTCACGCTAGCTGTCGGCTGCAATACCGCCCTGTACAGAGAGGTGCTGCAGCCCAGATCTGCCTAAGTAACATATACGGGTAGCTGAAGCTATAGTCCGCACGTAAATGTCGAATTGATAATTATACATATACGTCCGGACGATAGCTTCAGCTACCCATGACATGAGCAAAAATAAAAATAAAAAATCCACGCTAGCCACGGCTGCGAGAGAGGACTGTACAGACGGAAGAATATCAAGCGGCCATGGGTGATCGGAGTTGGGCAAGATGTGTCTAGCCTCTCACTTCCCCGCCTGCAGAGGTGGCTGCCTTGAAGGCTCAGCAAATGAACATTTATGTTACAAAGGTCTGCATGGGGGCGCAGCAAGCGAACCTAGTCTGACCGAACTCTGCCTCGGGCGCACAGCCCCCAGCGCCCCCAGAACCAGTAATAAGCTTTGCCATTGCACATATCATGCCATCACCTTTCAGTTTTCGGTCATCAGCTTTTGCGGCACGGAGAGCCATCGATACGTTTGCATGGTTTCTGTGTACTATCACGCTGAATGACGTAGCATCTGCATGATTAGCCCGAATGCCGAGGGAGCACATGTGTGGTTGGTAGCGCTTACCTTCGCATCGCCTCAGTCTAGACGGGAGCCTTGGGCTGATGTGTCGAAACGTGACTGCTGCCTCGCGTCAGCCCGCCTTACCATGTTTCTGATAAAGGCACGCTTCCCTAAACAATATTTCTACACCACATCCGCCATGGCTTTCCAACAGCAGAACGGAGTGGGGCCGCCACCTTGGCCACCACAGAAACACGCACAAGCATACCCACCAAACGCCTTCCAGAAGCAACACGGCCAAGCGTACGCTCAAGGCGTTCCTCAGAAGCCACCCGGCCAGGTGTACCCTCATGGGGCTCCCCAGAAGCTACATGGGCAGGCATATCCTCCAGTCCCTCTTCAGAAGCCACACGGTCATGCATACGCTCCAGCGGCGCCCCCGAAAGCACATGGCCAAGCGTACACCCCGGGCGCTCCTCCGAAACCACAAGGCCAGGCATACGCCCCTACCACTCTACAGAAGAAACACGGCCAAGCATTCCCCCCAGGCGCTCTTCAGAAGCAACGTGGTGTTGCGACGGCACCAAAGGGGCCAACGGCGCTTACTGTGCTGACGCAGCTTGGCGCCGCAATCCCGCAGAACTCCACATTCAACTTTCACTTTGATCCCCGCACAAATGGTCTGGTCAGGGTTGAAGTAAACCCTCCCAACCAACCGGTAAGCAAATATTCTTTAGAATCTTCACAATGACTGGCCTGTTAACAAGACAATGCAGATTCAGAACGCCAAACAGGTGTTCAAGTGGGAGAGGGACGAGAGAATGAACATGAACCGCAGGTGGAACCCGAACATGAGATGCTGGATTTACCAGGACGGCTCTTGCTTCTATCCGGCATAAATTAGTGGAGACGCAAGGACCCGCGAATTCACATCTCTTAAAAAGCACTTATGAATTATGTAGCATGTTGAAGAATGGCTAAATGTCTTCTTGTCAAGAGCAGCCTCCCCCAGACCGGGTCTCATCCCAACCTAACCTCTCAAACCGCCGGCACAACCTCACTCCCATCATACCTCCTCGCCCCCGCCAACTTCAACAACCGATCACTCAACACCGGCTTCTCCCTCGGCTCGCTCCTGTTCCTCGGATCCTCACTCCCATCCTCCAACCTTGCGATCCCCTCCCTAAACACGATATTATCATGCGGCCAATGCGTCGTGCCCGCCCACTTCCCGAAAATCTTCGCCTTCTCCGCCAACTGCTGCTCGGTCGCCCACGCCGCGGGGGCGTAACTCGCATAAACAACCGTCCTAATCCTCTCACTCCTCTCATTCGGCTCCGCACCCCAATGCACCGTCCGGCTATCCCAAACCAACAAATCGCCCGGTTCCGCCTCCACCTTCTTCGGCTCAATGCCCCTCGCCTTAAACCACTCGAGCTGGCTCTCCTCAAACATAAAAATATCCCTCTTCTCCCACCTCCCCCTCTCCGTCTGCGTATCGAAAAACTCCTCCATAAGCGCATGACTCCCGGGGAAAACAACCAACCCGCCATCATCCGGGCCCGACGGACTCAAATTCACGACCCCCTGCACGCAGCACAGTCCGCGCCTGAACGGGCTCTGATCGACGTGCGGCCACGCGCCCTTGGCCGGCTTCTCGTCGCGGCGCAGGTGCGGCGGCAGCGTGACGTTGAGCGCGTCGAAGCTGACGAGCAATTCATCCGTGCCCCACAGCTTCTCGAACGCGCCGACGACGCCCGGCTCGAGCCGCACGTCCCACATGAAGGCCTCGTGCGGGACGCCGTACGCGTTGAAGGTGTTGATCTTGGACTGCACGGGCAGGTTGGCCGCGGTCCAGGTGGAGGGGTCGGCGAGGTCGAGCGGCGTGCCGAAGGAAGTCAGCCAGGCGTGGGCGCGGGCGCGGTAGGCGTCGGCGCGGGAGGACGGGATGGCGGCCTTGATGACGGCGTAGCCGTCGCGGAGGAGGTCGTCGCGCCAGTCGTTGTAGGTGGCTGTGACGGGTCTGGTGGGAGATGCAGGTGGTTAGTGTTGGGGAGAGGGGATTGTGGGGGCGGCGGGATACGGACCTCAGAATTTTGGCCTCATTGTCGACCGTCGTGGTCTGCGTAGTCGTCGAAGACATGGTCGTGTATCAGGAAGTGGGGTACTCCGGCCAGCGGTTATGAGGAACTGGAGGGTGGAAAGTGAAGAGAAGGAGATGAGGAATTTAGCATCAGCCATTGCGAAAGTCAGAAATATAAAGAAATTACTCAAGTGGAGCACATGAGTTTCTGTCGAGCTGGGGGCGGCAGGTTGTGCATTAGAGCGACACGATGCAATGCCTGTTTGGTTGGTGGGGTTGCAACAAGCACGCAAGATAGCCCATCTCCCACCCAATCGACGTGACCGGTCGGCTTATCTCTGGCTCATCCTCGGGATGATGATGCAATTCTCCGCGTTTGCCAATGTTCTGCCGTCCACGTCGAAGGTTGAGGCGAACATGCAAGCCTATCTCCGTCATCCGACCGGTCAGGTGGTGTGCCTGGAGGCGTCGCCGGCCACCCTGGTAGATTAATCGTCCAATACCAACGGAGCTTCAAATCTTCGGATTGACCGTCTGCTGTCGGGCCTTCCGATCAAGTATCGCGTAGCGACCCGACGTTGTCGATCCCGGATCGAGGGAACACCTGCGTCAGCGAACCGCAAATCATCTGTGAGCCGTCTGTAGAGAAAGTCAAAAAGCAAACTGTTGATTGAACCTGCAACTCGTGGCTTGCGTGGCGAAGGCTTAGCAAATATTACAGCAGAACTCCGTCTGGAAAATCGCGCCCTGGGTATTCCAATGCCTCCCGGTAAAAGAACCAAAATGTGCCGCTTAAACTCCAAAAGCAATTCGTAGCCAAACAAACTGATGCCCCGTAAATACGCTTAGCAATCTGAGCTTCCCGCACTGAGAAAAGTTGCGGAATACAACCCGAAGAGTACCTTACGGAAATGCTACATGCCTTGAGACACGCCCTAACGACGTTTACCATTATCCACTGGATTGCCGCTTACGTCGACATGAAGGACATTCCTACACTGAGGACAGTACCACGCGTCGCGGCGTCGCGGTTGCTCGCGCTCTGTCAAACCAACGCAGCCGAGGTGGAACCATTCTTTCTCACACTTTGCACAAAGTCAGCCATCTAGGCCCAAAGACAAACTATCATTGTAGAGGACTTACATTCTCATAATCACAGGCAATCATGGGCCCGTAGCTGACATCCCCACAGAGGCAGTATCTCGGCTCGTTTGGGTCAATGTCTTCAATCGCCTCATACTGCATCACATCTGCCTTGTCCTCCATCTTCCTGCTCTTCTTCTTGGGTGCAGTCGACCGTCTGCCGATGACGACTTTTTTGTCCTCGGTCATGGCCCCAGGCGCCGGTCGCTTGCTGCGCCGAGATGGGAGACGCATTCCCGATCCGGGTGTTCCCGCAGACGCATTGCCAGAGCTTGGCTGGTCTGCAGCGGGGAGAATGCTGACGTTGCTTCCACGGCGCAGTTCACGCAATTCGCGAGGCTCGCGCTTGATGGGCGGTTCAGCAGAAGCGGCCTTCGTTGATGAACCGGCACGCGATCGTGGACGAGCATGATCGTCGACAGCATTGCCGGCTTCGAGAGGCGTCGAAGCTTTAGGTACCACAGAAGTGCGACGGGAGCGGGTTCCAGCGGCAGTGGAGGGAGCAGGAGGGTTGGGGGCCTCAGTCGGAGACGCAAGAGCCGGAGTCTGATGTCGAGTTGAGGGCCGGCTTGGAGCGTGAGGAGAGCTCGGCCCTTCGGGTGCAAGAGGAACTTGAGTGGTCGAGATCTGAGCGGGTGGAGAGGGCTGAGGCTTCGCAGCTGTCGGAGAGGGCGGTTCGGCACTCTCAGTCTTGGGCGGTGCCGGAGGGCCCAACTTCAGCTTCTTCGGGCCAGAGGGACGACGAGTTGCCGTGTCTGGGGGCTGAGAAGAGCCCGATTGCTGCTCGGTCTTGGAGGCGTCGGGAGTCGAGTCGCGCTTCCGCTTCTTGGCGGACTTGGACTTGTTGTCCTTGACGACGGGAATGGGGGTCGGAACAGGCCCATCAAAGACGTTTTTGATGACGGCACTTGCCTCGGCCATTCGGCGGCTGGCGTCTTCGATTTCCTGGGCGTCGCGGGCTGCTTGCTCACGTGCCGTGGCCTCCCTCTTGAGCTTTTTCATCTCATTGAGCTTCATGCCCCGGTTGATCAGATTGTTGTCTTCCTTGCCGAGGGGTTTGAAACTCGTCTCACCCGGGTCGAGGACCTCCTTGTTTGGGTCCATGGGCGACTCGTCAAGAAACGCTTCGCCTGTCTCCTCGGCCCGCTCGCGGGCCTTCTTGTAGTTCTCCCAACCCCGTCCCTTGCTGGACAATTCGCGTCGGATCATAGTGTCGCTGGGCTGCCAGATGGCATTCTTCTTCATCGTCTTGCGGAGCACAGCCATCTCGTACTCGGTGAGCTTGTGCCACGGGGCGTACTTGCTGCCGGGTTGAGCGTCGGGAGGCGGCGGCGTCAATTGAGCCAGGGCGTTGCTGGTGGAGATGCCAGCAACAGAGCTGTGGACATTTGTGCCCATGCCAGGTTGGCGCGGGGCACGTCCTGACTTGGGCGTCTTTTGCTTGGAGCCCTTGAGCTTTGGTATCTTGACGCCCGACACTGTGTCGATGTCAATATCGCCATCAATATCAGAAGCACCATCATCCCACTCAGAACTTGGTTGGGGAGAGTCAGGGTTCCGATCAAGGCCTTGGCCAGGCGCAATGCCGCGAGCAGCTTCCTGTGCGCGCTTGCGCTTCCGTTCGCGGTGCTTCTGCACGCGGGCGGTCGATGTAGGCCGGGGACGTGGAGTGGTCTCGCCGAAATGCAATGTTATGCGCGGTGTCCTGTCCAGGTCGACCTTGCGGCTGCGGGTTTGCTGTGGCGATGGAGCGGGGGCGGGTGTGGGGTCGCGCGAAGGCGGCTCGGGCAAAGCCTGTAGCTTCTTCTTGATTGTGACCAGACGGGTGGCATGGCGTTCGGTGTTCTCGTGCAGGCGGGCAGCTTCGGCATAGGCGGACTCGCGAAAGCGCTCAGCGTCGATGAGGGCTTTGGAGATGTCCTTGCGCAGCTGCTGGGGATCGGGTCGTTCGGCCTGGGGAAGCTTGGGGAGATGGCCGTAGAGGAGGGTGAGCTTGTGGACGCGGTCGGCTGCCTCGGCATACAGCTTGTCGAGCTTCGCGATCAAGGTCAGGGAGCGAGCCAGGTCGGATGGGTAGAACTCGGTGTAGTCGAGGAAGTCGGTGACGGTGGCCTGGGCGTCGGGATGGGCGTGCGCCTGGGTGGAGGGCATGTCGGGCGGCGCGTCGTCCATGGCAGACGCGTCACATGCCACGGGGCGCGGATCGGCGGGTGAAGAGCGTGCGCAGCAGATCGCGGAGGTGAGCGGAGCGCAATGAAGGGGGTGAGGAGGGGCGCAGAGGCGGGTGCAGGGCGTTTGGGGAGGTGAGGTGTTGTTGGCGAAGCTCCAGGGCGAGGAACGTCCTTCCCGATACGTTGGTGGCCCGTGCGCCGCCGCGCCGGGTATCGCGGGGCGGAAAATCAGCGCCCGAGACACGTGCCCACGCGTCGCCCGCTGATTTTCACTCAACCGCGTCTCCCCGCATCCGGTCATTTTCGGCTACTTGGTGTTTGGCCTGCTGTCCTCTCGCTTTCTCACCGCCATGATCTAGAGGTGGTTGTGTGCATCGGGGCTGCCTATCGTTTTGGTACCACCATGGCTTGAACGCCATCTGTATCTTTCCGTTTTCTCTTTACTTGATCTGGCTGCAAAAATCAATCTACGGGCCATCCTCTGGTGATTCCCCAGATCCGTTTGCACTCGCTTAGTCTTGCCGCGCTGTGGGAGGAGCGGTTCTTCTGCCATTCTCTGGCTGATCGTGATTCTTACATTCAGGTTGACGCTGCAGCTGCCCTTGTAGACCTTGAATTGATTGGTTACCAAATGTTTCCACCGCCTACTGTGAGTTGCGTCCGCCTTCCCCATCTGCCCCAGCTTTGCTGCTTCCTCGTTCGGCACCGCAGCATCAAATGCCTTCTTCGTGCGGTGAGCCCCGACACAACCTCATCGCTCAACGTCACGTCCTCCCGCTCGGTCCGTGCATCGTCAACGTCCGTTCGCAATGCATTCGTCACGCGCAGAGAGGCTGTTGGACCTGCTCAACGATGATATTCTCGCCTTGCCCATAGCTTCCTCGCCTCGCGTCGATCCTGAACCTCACCATAACGGCCAAAAAGAACTGACGCCCAGCGAGTGCGAAGGCTCACCAGAGCCCAACTCCAACGACAAGGCCCCCGTTTCCGTCGCGGAACAGAAAATCGAAGCTCTTGCAGAAGCCCTTTCTCTCCGAGACCGCTCGCCCTCGCCCGACGGCTCCACAGTCTCTCACGAGCCCGACCGCTCCGAAAGCTCCCACGAACCCGACCCTCACGAGGACTCGCCGGCTGTCGATTTGTGCCGTGGTGATCTTGCTCCCTGGGGCGAAGCCTACGTCTCCATCAAGGCCGCCAGCCAATTTCCCTACAAGTTCTTGAATCGTGCCTACTCCGACCAAGTTGCCAAGAAGTTCTTTGACCGCAATCAGTTTTGGAGCAGAGACTGGGACCTGTAAGTCACTTCGTTCGTCAATTGTGGTGTTGAAGCTTTGACCACACGCGTGTTCCTGCCGCATGTGTCTCGACTCCCCGACCTTCTGACAACTCGACCGTTCCAGAAACAAAACATCGGACACGTGCATTGCTGACCCAAACCTGCTGACAGGTACTACGTCTGGCCTCCTGCCGACCTCGCAAGCAAGCCACTCGTCCTCATAACCCTCACGCAGTTCCAGCTCCTCGTTCATGAAATCAACCAATACAAGCGCCACATCGACTTCCAGCTGACCGACCACCACCGTGACTGCGGCCTAATTCTCGATATTCCCCATCGTGCCTTTACTCCACGCTATCTCGGCTTCTCTTCATCGCGTGACGAGTACAACGACATGGAGCAGCACAGGGTGCCTCCGCCGAGCTACAAGGCTCCTGGTGAGCCTGCCCTCCCTTCTGCCGACAAGCCCACCATCGAGGCCTACAAGGCTATGATCGAAGAGACCCTTCAGCTCAACAAGGCGAAAAGCAAAGCTGCCAAGGCGAAGCGCAAGGAACAGCGCATCACTCATCAGCAGAATTGGGGTCGCCTGCTCAAGAGGACCCAACGCTACCTGGGCCTCCGCCCTGACAAGGGCGACGGCTATAGTAAGTCTCGATCATGTCTCAGCCAGATACGAATTGCTGACTTTTGTACAACCAGACCCGCTGGAGGACGCCACTCTCAACTGGGCCGACCTCCAAGCTGCCCAGGCCGCCCGCAAGCTACCTCCCGTCGACGCTGAGAAGCCGGCTCCCTTCCTCTTCGACAAGAATGTAATCTTCATCAGCGTTGACATTGAGGCCTTCGAGCTGGATACCAGCAAGATCACCGAGGTCGGAGTTGCTACCCTTGATGTGCTGGACATCATCGACGTACCTCCCGGCAAGGACGCCAAAAACTGGTTCGACAAGATACGGGCCCGCCACTTCCGTATCCACGAACACGCTCACCTGGAGAACTACCGCCACGTCGCCGGCTGCGCTGGCAGCTTCGAGTTCGGCACGAGCGAATTCGTGCGTCTCGCCGAAGCCCCGTCCATCGTCGCCTCGTGCTTCCGGCCGCCCTTCTCCGCCGAGCTGACCCCCGCCGAATCCCAGCGCCTCTGGTCCGCCAACGGCGACGAAAGCTCCTCCGCTGCCCAGCATGACGACCCCTCCGTCGTCAACGCCGACGGCAAGCGCAATCTCATCTTCGTCGGCCACGATCCCAACCAGGACGTTAAGTTCCTGCAGAAGCTAGGCTACAACCCGCTCAACCTGTCCAACCTGCTCGAAATCATCGACACCAAGCTCCTCCACCAGCACTGGAAGCGCGACCCGCAGGGCACATCCCTCGGCAAGATCCTGGCGGACCTCGACATCGTCGGCTGGAAGCTGCACAACGGCGGCAACGACGCCGTCTACACGCTGCAAGCACTCCTCGCGCTCGCCGTCCGCGAATCCACCGTCCGCGGCACCAAGGAGGTCGAGGAGCAGCGCAAGCAAGACCAGCAGAAGCGCATGGCCGACGCCATCGCCGACGCCGTCACGCGCATCACCGACGACGCCGACGGTTGGAGCAGCGCCGGCGAGGGCGACGACGGCGGGAATCCCAAACCCGTCAATGGCACCACCACCGCAGAGAACCACAACATCAATGGCAGCGGTGGCGGTGGCGGTGTTCCGTACGTCCCGCCCCCCGGCCTCGATAACCCCGCCGAGAGCGACTGCATCTTCGTCGGCAACCTGCCTTACCGCGCTACGCCCGAGGACGTCGTGGCCTTCTTCGCCAAGTACGGCACCATCACGGACGTACATCTTCCCATCAACCACGCCACCGGCCACACCAAGGGCGTCGCCTACGTCAGCTTCGGCTCTCCGGTCGAGGCGAAGAACGCGTTTGAGAAGAGTAAGGGCGCGGAGTTCTGGAGTCGTCCGATCCGCGTGGATATGGCGCCGCCGAGGGAGAAGAAGGGTGGGAGGAGTGGCGGGAGCAACACTAATGGCGGTGGTCCAAGGAGCCAGAGGTCGAGCAGGAGTGGTACGCCGGTTCCCAGGACGGGAAACGGTGCGGCGGTGAGGATCACAGATCCGGCGGCTCGTTCGGCGCTGCAGGGTAAGCGGCAGCAGAATGGTGGGATGGTTGAGGCTGAGAATGGTGACCGTGGTGCTGGTGGAGGAAGTGCTGCTGATGCGGACTTGCTCACTGGCCCGACGAAGCAGTACTCCAAGCAGGAGTTGCCGCACGATTGGTGGTGAGGGGATGCGGGCGTGGGTGATGCTTTCCCCCCTTTTTTTTTTCCTTTTGCTCTTCGGCATGACTGATACAGACATGGGTTTTCTGAAGGCGGTTCTTCTCAAGCGATGGTCGGCTTTGAGGTCTTGCTGCATGGATGGAAGTGCGGTAGTAGGCTGGGTCCGTGGACCATGCGGGTTACGAGCAGTTCGGTGCAGATAGAGTTTGCATATTTTCATCAGTTGCTACAACAGCCAGGTCTCATGCATGGATGGTTTATCATACTACTATTGATGCGCTAGAACTGAATGGGTTGAGTCCACAAAAAAGTCAGAGAAGACTGAGCATACAGAGTCTATGACCCTTGAAGTTTCCTTTTTCTTTCGTTCGTCCCGGTTGTCCTACGGGGTCAGGCAGAAGTAGGCTCGTGCTGCTGTACGGATCGGTGACGACATGGAGCCATGGCTGAGATCATTGCATTGACTAAGGAACGCAAATTTCTGGGAGGCACGTGTTACCTAGAAGCTCGGAAATAATCCAGACTTGATACCAGTGACTTGTTTCTCCAATCGCCCATCAACCCGTAGCTGAGAAGCTGACCATCGATTTTCCATCTCTAACTATCGCCAGCCACCATGCCGACCGAGACACTGGCCCGCACCTGGGATCAGCGACGCGGAACACACCAAGCGCCGCAACCAACAAGCCCGGACATTCGTGAACCAAGTTGATAATGGAGAGGAGGTTTCGTCGTCGTAATACATAAGTACGTTGTTGTCTTCCTCGAGGTGAAATTTGTTAAGACAGCAGCAAGGGAAGTGCGCAGAATACCATGGGTCATTAGACTGCTCAGTGAACAAGACGCTGTTGGCTGACAGAAACATTAAAATCAAATCCGCATCTGTCCTTTCGAGTTCGCCGATTGGCGAAAGCACCGAGTTCCGGGGGTCCAAGGTGCCATTGTCACAAGTCCCGCGAGCCGCTATCTATTCTGTTTACTCGATCGAGCTTGTAAGCAGCCTTAACTCTTATTTTCATAGGGCGCGAGTGCGATCGTACCGTTAGCCGAGCGTGACGTGTCTAGAACTCTAGATTAATAATGGATGTCGCTATCTGCCAACACATTAGAAGATTGCGGCAAGTTAACCGAACACACCGTGATGTGATAAGGGACGGTGTTGTAGGCGGTCGCGAGTTAGCGGTAACCGTCTTCGCGCTGACATGGAGAAGCTGGGATAGTGCTCGTGCGTTGTGGGGTAAGTTTTGTGCGGCATGGGTCATCAGTACAGCGGACGAGACGGTGGGCGAGGTGAGGTAGCACGGCAGTGGCGTCAGAATGGCGATCGAAGGAATTACCCGCACAGGTGACAGCCGCCGCGCCGTCACCACCCCTGTGCCTTCATCACCCATATAGTGCGCGCTCTCCAGCTGTTCGCCTGCCCACCTCCCCACCAGTACTCCGGCACGTGCATCGTGCACTGAGGTTGTCTGTAGGGGCCCGTTGCTTTCCGGGATAGGTCGCCGTTGGGCGTTTCACCGTCGTTCGTGCATGTGGCCAGGGGAAAGGGAGCAGGCCGGTCACATCCTGCACCTGTGGAGGCCGGAAGCGGCCGTCGTTCCCGGATCACCACATCTCGACGTGCGGCTAAAGTTCGTTAGCAGGCCATGATTCGTGCACCTTGTATGAGCTTCTGTCGTTGCGAGTGTGCGGAGCCAAGATTGCTCGGGATTTCAACAATCTAAGAAGCCTGGGCGGGAGGGACTTTATGGCGCTGAGTATGGCATCTGGGGGACTTACTTTTCTCGTTTTCAACTAGTCACAACCGCGAATAGCAAGTGCTTAGAAAAGCCAGCTCCGCCTCCGCAACACGGCCTGGCAGCACCGCATCGAGCAGCAGCTCCCTGGCTTCGGCCAGCGCCTCAAACTCCTCCAAAACGTATGCTTCTCACAACGAAGCATAGAGTTCTCTAGGTGCCTACCCACTAAGGGTTCGCAACGTGGGCGGTGTGGATTTCCCCTTTGATAGACTCTGGAATCTGTTTTGTTGCGCAGTGCTGCGGTATCGCCCCAGGCTGAGCCCAACAGACTCGGTGACTGTGCCGACAGCGAGAATGCTTCTGCTTCTTAAGATATATTCACTCTACTGTCGCCCTTGGCGCACCGCTACTACTTTCCCTAGCGCCACGTGCTTTGATTCGCATAGCAATTGGAGGCTCGGCTTCGCTCCGCACGAGTCATGGTTGATGTTGGTATGAGTAGTCTGCATTTCACCATGGTTGCGGGAAGATGGTGAAATAAGTGTTCTCATAGTACATCTCGAAAAGTCCCTCAAAATATCATAAAGTTTGTGCAAGCAGAACCGCTGCACAGGCCGCTTGACACGTCCCGAACGCTGTGTTACACGCGATTATCGAAGCTGGTGCTGTCGCCCCTGACGTCGCTCCCCCACGTGAACCCTGCCGCTGCGTAGCAGGCCATTACAATGGCCGAACATCCAGCTTGACAGATGCCGTACGCACATGGACCCGCGCTTGCGACGCTTTGGAATATGAGAACTCCGCAGACACTGCTGCTTCGTAGTATTCGCGTCTTGGTTTGCAGGGCAAGTTAGATCGTGTAATTAATGTTCTGTTCGTTCATTGAATGAACTCACGGTGTCTCCGATTTCCATAGTAGCTCAGCTCGAAAATTATGTCGATTTCTGTAGCGAAGTACTGATGCGTCGAATCAAAGGTCGAAGGTTTCACTGAGGGAGCGAGGGTCTTTTAAGTCTTTCATCTAGTATTCTAACATAGTCTAAAGTGACATCGTCGATCCGTGAGCAGCCAATTAGCCATAGAACCTATCGAGTGGTGATGCCGCGCGCCGCTACTCTAGAAATCTGCTAGTCTTAATGCGGCTGCTAGGGATGCGCAAAGTGCCCTTGAGACTAGCACCATCCACGAGCACGTCCGGTCCGTTCATTCCCCACGCGCAAAACCCAGTTGCCGCCGTCATCGTTTTTAATTTGAGTCATTTCCATGATGTACGGGGGGCTACCTTGCTTACGTGACACGCACCGGCAAGGTTTTCGTGCTCTACATAGCCACGTATGGTTTAAGCAATGATTGATGTGGCCACGCTAGAACCGGTGGGGCGACACAACCGCCGCGTAATCATTGAGCGTAATTAGGCTGAAAAGTGAGTTATGCCAGTATCGGGTAAAAGACACATTAATGTACGAAGGGCTTATACGTCTTCACGAAAGATATCAAAACCTAAGTAGATTAATCCCCATCTAATCCACTCTTATACAGACCGCAGTTACGTTCGAGTTCTCAGTCATGGGGCAGAGGTAGTCCGGCTATATGCCGTACTGGTTACTTGCAAGGTGGTGGTTGGAAAAATGTCTCTTTCCGAAACAGTGGTTCCTCTCTAGCAGGATGAAGCACCGACCTTGTCTTCTGGAATGGGAGCTTCCTGCGTATGCCCCTTGCTGAAATGCCCTCTTCTGCCAAACTTTGCATTACTACCTCCAGATACCTAATCCTGGAATGCATGTACACTAGTCGCACCGTGTAACCCTATGATTAGGTTGGTGAGGATGCTACACCTCATTCGATGCATCCACCACAACCTCGAATCAGCCAAGCGGAGCGGATATCAACCGTTCCATCCATCTAGCTTGAACCAATGAGCCTTTGCTATGCTGAAGATCTACACTACATTCGCCCTCGAGGCATGCATCGGGTGGCAAGCCATGCGAGGAGCTTACTGAGACTTGGTCCCTTGCACATACCGGGTCAAATACTCTACTCCTAGCCCAACTGTTAGGTTTCTCTGCTCCATGGCAACGCAAATTCAAGCCTCAACCACTCACAGCCATTATAAGGTCACGAAGGGCTGTTATTTGTCTCTTCTCTTCGATAAATCCACAAAAGATCTCTTTTTTCATCTGAACACCCAAAAATGCCGGGCTCAGCCGAATGGATGTGTGATTTGTGCGGATCTACGCTTGGCAAGAAAAGGCGCGCGGCTCACAGGAAATTATTCCACCCAAAATGCACGCTGTGTCATGAACGCTTTGAGAGACAAGAAGGATTACGACGCCACCAGACTGAAGCAGTCCATTGCTTCTGTCTAGAGTGCAACATCTTCTTTTCTAACCCCAAGGAGCACAACCTCCATGCCCGCACCGCCAAACATGGCGCCCAGTACTCCTGCTGTGACTGTGGACACGACTACCCGACCGCGGGCTATCTCAACAAGCACTGCTGTAAGTGTGACACGGTGTATGGATCTACCGAACGGCTCAAACGGCACTTCAGATCGTGCCCCTCACACAGACCACGACTGCACGCCACTCGAGTCGAACCACAGGCTAGCCTCCAGCATAAGTGCGGGAAATGTAATGACAGGTTTGCGACCAAAAAGGCTTTGAAAATGCACAAACGTACACACAAGGCTCCTAGGATCATTCCGTGCCCGACAGGGGCATTGTGCAGCAAGAAGTTCCCGACGCCATCCGCTCTACTCAACCACCTCGAAAGTGGGCGGTGCCCTTCTGGGATGACACGTGCGAGGTTGAACGGGATGGTCATTGCACATGATCATCAGGGACAGATCGTTGACCATACTGCGATTGAAAACATAGACTCAATGAGGTAAGTCCTTGAGCTCCTCTCAAGCTTTCATCGCTGACCTTGACAGCCCGGATCGGGCAGCAATCGCAGGCCCAGAACAGCTAGCAGAGACAAGACTTGAATCATGCGAAAGCGAAGATTCATTTGATCGCCCTGCCATGCTCACCCCTTCAGTAAGCGAGGCCTCTGACGACTGGATGCAAGCTCACATGGACCGCGTTCCGGAGACACGGGTAGTGAGATCTACTCAGGATATCTCAAGCATCATCAACAGCAGCAACGGAGGCAACAACAGCAACCGCGAAAGCAACAAGGTCGAATACCGCCCTCGTGCGTGCCCGCTCTGCCCCCATCGCCCTGCCTTCCGCAGCGCGGCTGCATTCCAGGCGCATGTTAACTCGGCCGCACATGCCCCGCATCTCTTCCATTGCCCGTTACTGCTCGCTCAAGAGCTGGCTTCCGACAAAAAGCCCGTCAGGATCAAGTCGTTTTCTACGCTGAGCGGCCTTGCGCAGCACTTGGAGGCCGGGGCGTGTCGTGGAGGACTTATTTCATTTCGGCAAACGATCAAGTACGTCGAATCTCAGCTATCATTGCTGGGATTTGGCCATATTAGACTGTTGGTCGACTAGATTCTTAAAGTTGGTAGCAAAATCATATTCTGGATTGGAAGGAACCAATTACAAGCGTATAAGCTGCACCATACTACTCGCGCTCATGGCTAGAGAGTCTAGCATTGAGACTATGTCTGCAGGTGCTATATAGTCAGACCTACAATGCGCATTATCACGCAGTTGAGTAGATAATGGTCGGCCAATAAGCATATCCCCGAGACGTAGTTTACAAGCGATCGCGCGTTTCAGCCGGAATAATGGCTTTAGAAACTACTACTCAATTTGTAGCCTTCGACTAAAGAAAGACGTAGGATACGAATCTGAATCTGACATACATGAGCACAGAGTTTAAAAGAAAGGACAGCATCATCTAAATATCGCGCTACTCCGGTTGAGAGGGGCTTGATTGGAAAATTACCTTTCCCGATTCAAGCTGACACTCCAGAGCCGGATGTTCTTTCCAAGTCTGCTATTTCTGTAGCAGAATAACTCTCTTCTTATCGTGGGCCTGCTGGAGCTTCCCCAGATCGAAGGTGCAGTACGTCACAGTCGCATCCTGACTGACTAAGAGCTAGCGGAAATTGGAACGGGGGACCTAAAAGGTTATTATCGCGTACAAATTCTCAATTATTCCCTACTATACAAACTAAACAAACAAAACATATACTACAGACGCCGACTAAACCCCAACTTAACACAACCCCGCCAACGCATCCGCCGTCGGCGAATCAAAAATATCTCTCAACCCCAACCGCAAACCCTTCTTCTCACACTTATCCATCAACCTAACCGCATCCATACTCTCCGCCCCCAACTCCCAAAACGACCGCATGCAGCCCACATCCTTCCTCTCCAACCCCAAACACTCCGCCATCGCCTCCCTGATCCTCACCACCCTCTCCGCCCTCTCGCTATCCTCCCCCGTTCCAAGCTGCAACCGCACCGCAATCTCCTCCTCCTCCCCCGGCGTCGGCAACCCCCCATCATCACTCTCCACATCCCCTTCGCGGCGGCCACCAGCGTGGCTCCGCCTCAACGCCTCCGTCATCGCCCTCACTCCACCACCCTGAGATGAACACGAGCCCAAAATCTCCAACGCCCCCGCAAGCGCCTCCTCCAGCCTCTCCGCGACATTCGGCTCGACGACGCCGGTGTCCCACTCCAGCTCGACGTGCAATCCAGCGTCTTCGCCGTCGTCGGTGAACTCGACCATGACGGGGAACTTCGCCACGCCGCGCGGCCGGCCACCGCCTTGCTCGACGGGGATCTCGACGACTTCTGCCGCGTTGGTTGATGAGAGGGACAAGCCCTTCCGCCGCTCGGCCGACTCGGTCGCCGTGTGGAAGGCGACGACGACGTCGACGATGGGGTTGGCGAGGCTGGGGGGTGCGGGGAGCTCGCCTCCCGCATTGCTGCACGCGTCGCTGTCTGCTTCGTCAACCTGGCGGAAAGCGGAGGCAGAAGCGTCGGCGCCAGCTTGGTTAAGCACCCGCCTCAGCACGCGATGCGGCACGAAGCGCGCAAGGGCGGCACTGCTGCGGGCGCGGACGGTGGCGAGGAAGGACGCCAGATCATCATCACCATCTTGTCCTGATCCCTCTCCCTCTGCGCCGCCAGTGACGCTCTCGTCATCGACGCCATCCCACGGCAGCGGCACGACCAGCCGATCCAAAAACAAGCCCGCCATGCGCTCCGTCCCCGCCTCCGTCCGCAGCGTCATCGGCGCGCCGAGCGCCATTACTCCGTTCCCACTACCACCATCAGCTGGGTGAAGTGATCGTAGTGCCAGGAACGTCGCGGCGAGGGCTAGCTGGTGCATGGACAAGCCGTGCTCCATGGCGCGGCGGGCGAGGCGGTGGCGCAGCGAGGGGCGCAGCGTCCAGGTTGTCAGGCCGCCGCGGAAAGTAGCGGCCGGAGCGGGCTTAGCGAAGGGGTGGTGGTTGTGCCGGGGTAGGGCGGGGCGACGGGCGGAGAGGGCGGTGTGCCAGAAGGTGGAGGTTTCGTTGTCGATGGTGGTGGTGGGGGAGGAGTCGGGGTGGGCCCAGTGGGACCAGTCGAGGTAGGAGAGGTTGGAGGACGGGGAGGGGGAGGAGGAAGAGGGGGAGGGAGAAGAGGAGGAGGAAGAGGTGATGCGGGCGTAGGCAGCAGACGTCTCCTGCAGGACTCTGTACAGCGTCGGCCCGTCGCCGACGATGTGCGACATGACGAAGACGAGGACCGTCTTCCAGGGCGTCACGGCCGCGGTGTGCAGCTGGATCAGGGCGTCGGCGAAGGGGTCGAGCGGCCGCTGGATCTTCTGGGCGAGGAAGTCGGCGACGGCGTCTTCGCTGCATGTAGCATGGCTGGCGGCGAACGAGGACGGCTCGGATAGAGAGCGCATGATGACGCCGTCGTCGAGATGGTAGCGCGAGCGCAGGACCTCGTGCGTAGCCACCGTCTCCCGGAACGCGCGGTCGAGCGCGTCCAGGTCGACGGCGCCGTAGGCCTTGCAGGCGTAGACGATGTTCCACACGGGCGAGCCGTCTGCCAGCATCTGGTTCAGCACCATCTCCTGCTCCAGATACGACGCCGGCGTCTTCTCCTCCCCCCTCGGCACCTTCGCCGTCTCAGCGAACGGCTTGCGTGCCTCGACGGCAGGCTTTTGCGCCAGATGCTCGTCCAGCGCCGCGGCGAGGTCCCGCAGCACCTGGTGCCGGATGATGGTCCGCAGCGGCACGCTCGCGCCCCACAGCTTCGACAGCTTCTGCGCCAGGCGGATCTGCAGCAGCGAGTGGCCGCCGAGGTCGAAGAAGCGGTCGAGCGCGCCGATGGGCGACTGGTTCTGGTCGCGGCCCAGCAGCTCCGCCCAGGCATCCGCCACAGCGCGCTCGGTATCCGTCTTCAGCGGCTCCAGCGCGTCGTCGCGCTGCATGTGCATGGCGGCCAGCTCCTTGCGGTTGACCTTGCCGTTCGGCGACAGCGGCAGGGCGTCCAGCGCCGTGACGTTGCTGGGCGTGCTGTACTCGGGCAAGTGATCCCGCAGCGTCTGCATCAGCGCGCGCGTATCGACCGACGCAGGCGTGACGAACGCCCGCAGCGCGCCGCCCGTGACGACGACAGCGACGTTATCGACGCCCAGTCCGGGTGCACCCAGCCTCGCCACCGTCGCCTCGATGTCGCCGAGGTCGATGCGGAAGCCGCGCAGCTTGACCTGGCTGTCGGTGCGGCCGATGATCTCGGTGTCGCCGTCCTCGTTCCAGCGGCCCATGTCGCCCGACCTGAACATCTTCCACCCGGGCCGGAACGGGTCCTGCAGGAAGCGGTACGTGGTTTCCTCGGGGTTGTTGCGGTACCCGCGCGAGACCTGCAAGCCAGACGCGACGAAGATCTCGCCCGCGACGCCCGTCGGCACGGGGCGCCCCATGGCGTCGAGGATGTAGAACGCCACGCGCGGGATTGGCTTGCCGACGGAAATCGGGCCGTCGGCGCGCAGCTGGTGCGCGTTGGTCATGAGCGTCGTTTCGGCCGGGCCGTAGCTGTTTTGCAGGATGCGGCCCGGCAGCCAGCGCCGCGCGAGGGCGACGGGGAGCGGCTCGCCCATCAAGGTGACGACTTTGAGGTTGGGGTAGTCGGCCGGGTCGAGGTTGGTGACGAGCGAGGGCGTGGCGACGATGGCGTCGACCTTGGTGAGGTGCGCGAGCGGGTCGCCCGGGTCCTTGAGGACCAGCGTTGCGCCGTAGAGGAGGCTGGAGAAGACTTCGGTGACGCAGCAGTCGAAGCCGAGTGAGAGCAGCTGCGCGTTGCGTTGGCCTGGCTTGGAGCGGAGGCGGGTGGGCGCAAAGGAGAGGACCGAGAGGATGGGCTTGTGTTCGAGTTGGACTGCCTTGGGGAAGCCCGTGGTGCCGCTGGTGAAGAGGATCACGGCGAGGTCGTGCGGTGCCGCTTGGCTCTTGGGGACGAAGGTCGAATCTGACTCCGAGGCCAGAATCGTCTCTACGTCCAGCTGCACGGCGCCTGCATGGCCAGAGTGGTTCTGTCTGATGGAAGCGCTCGGGTACAGAACGACCGGAGGGTGGCAGAGAGACAACATGTAGCTTTGTCTCTCGGCAGGGAACTTGTTGTCCACAGGGCAATACGCAGCTCCCGTCCGTACCACTGACATAATCGCCAAGAGCCAGTTGATTGAACCATCGGCAATGATGCAGACAATATCCCCAGCCTTGACGCCGTGCTGAACGAGGACCTTTGCAACCCGCCGCGTCTCCGTGTCCAGTTCGCTGTACGTAAGACTCCGATCCAAGCCTTCGACTGCAAGCTGGTCTGGGTACTGAGACAGCGAGAGCTCGAACGCCTCGGCAAGAGTCTCGGGCCCCACGTATGGCTCGTCGATGTAGTCGGAGCAGTTGAGACTGGCATGCTGTTCTTCCTTGCTGAGCATGTTCTTGGCCACTTCGCCAACAGGACCAGCCGCGCCAGACCTATCACCGAGTAACGCGAGGACGTTCTCAAAGTGGTTGATCATACGCTCGATCATGGGTGCGCCGAAGTTCGAGGGACGGAACAAGAACCTCGCATCCAGGCAACCCTCAATAGCATCTACCATGATAGTGAGCGGCGTCTCGGTAGTTTCGGCAATTGAGATATCGTATGGTGTTGCAAACCGCGCGTTCGGCCATTGGTGTCCTGGGAAGTCGTACTGGATGGCCAGTATGGTGTCGAAGTAGTCAGTGCCCTTCCTCCCCGTCGCCTCTTGCACAAGGGAGTTCGGAGTCCACTGGTAGTCGAGGAGCTGACACATGGACCTGAAGACCTGCCTGACGAACTCCGAAACAGTTGCGTCCTCCTGAAGCGCAACAGGCATCGGGAGCGAGTTAATCAGCGGGCCGACGATCTTCTCCACGCCTTCCAGCGGCAGACTTCTGCCCGAGAGCACCGTTCCCAAAACCACCTTCTGCGAGTCGCAGTACCGAGAGAGAACCACAGCCCATGCAGCGTACACGAGAGCAGCCGTCGTGACGCCGTACTCATTCGCAGCCACTTCAAGATCCGAGATCTTGACTTTCGAAAGCTTGCGGCGTCTCTCTGACAAGAACTTGGAGGTTGCGTCTTCCGGCGGAGGAACACGGAGGCGCGGGATGTCTTGAACGTCTCCAAGCTGTGCTTTCCAGAAGTCCTTGGCCGCTGAGGATTCGCGCTGGAGCAGGCGGCGCATGCACCAAGCAGCGTCGGAAAACTGGGGAGTGGGAGGAAGCTCTCTGCCGTGTAGAAGCTCCCAAAGGTCGTTGAGGATGACACTTGCCGACCAGCCATCTATGAGTGAGTGATGGACTGTCCAGATGAGACGGCATCGGACACCAGGCAAGACTATCACCCGTACGCTCGAAAGAGCCTTGAGGTCCTGCTCTTCGAACGAAGTGAAGTCTTCCGGATCAATGGCCCCTGAGACATCATACTCCCTTTTCCACTCATCTTCCGACGAGACGACGTCTTCCTGCCAGGGGATGTCAACGTCCTTCTGCAGCAACTGAAGCGGCTCAGCTGCATCCAGCTTGAAAGATGACTGCAGTATCGAATGTCTCCGGGAAAGCTGCTTCCACGCCGACCGTAGCGCGCCCAAGAAAGTCTCGTCCGCCCCATGATCGAACGACACCCCAATCTTGATGAAGTTCAGCGACGGATCGTCGACCGTCCCCCGCACCATCCGGACCTGCATATCCGTCGCCGGCGCCGCGCTTTCCTCACCCACCACCTCCGCCCACCTCCTTCTCTCTTCCTCATCACCTCCCCTCGCCTCCTCCTCCTTACCACCACCACCACCCCCCTCCACCCCCACCCTCTTCACCGCCCCCGCAATCCCCCTCACTGTGTCATGCACAAACACCCCCACAACATCAATCACAAACCCCAACCTCCTAAGCGTCGAAACCAGCATCACAGCCGCCAGCGAGTGGCCCCCCAACGCACGAAAACTCGCACCATCATCCACCCTCGCCTGCACGACCCTTAGCACCATGCAGACCGCATGCCTGACCGCCTCGAGCGCCGTCAGTTCTTTGCCCGCGTCCCGCACGCCCTGCAGAAATACTTCGGGCGTGATGAACGCCGGCAAAACCGTCGCCTCGTGCAGCGCCGCCAGCGCCTTGCGGTCGACCTTGCCGTTGCCGGTCGAGGGGAAGGCGTCCAGCCCGTGGATGTGGTCCGGGACGAGGAAGGCGGAGGTGGTGTGGTTGGACAGCATGAGCTCGCGGAGGCCCTGGGCGGCGGAGGCGGGGGTGACGAAGCCGATCAGCGTGCCGTGGTGGGAGATGGCGGCGGCGGCGAGCGCGGGCGAGGAGGACGGGGAAGAGGTGGAGGCAGCAAGCATGGCCGGCTCGACCTCGCTCTCCAGGTTCACCAGGAAGCCGCGGTTCTTGACCACCGCGTCCTTGCGCCCGCAGAACGCGAAGCCGTGCTGCGTACGCCGCGCGTAGTCCTTGGTCCGGTAGAACCGCTGGCCGTCCCTCTCGACGAACACCGCCCGCGTCAGCTCCTCATCCCCATAATACCCGACCGCCACGCCCGTCCCGCCGAGCAGCATCTCTCCCTCGGCCTCGTCGCCGACGACTTCGTTGCCCGCGTCGTCGACCAGCAGCACGCTGCAGAACGAGATGGGCGCGCCCATGACGACGGGCTTGCCGGGCGCCATCTCGGACATGAGCACCGTGCACGTCGCCTCGGTGGGGCCGTAGATGTTGATCAGGCGGCGCCTGGGCGCAGTCCAGGTGGGGACGATGAAAGGTGGCGGGTTCTCGCCGCCCATCATGATGAGCGTGGCGCGCGAGTAGTCGTGCGAGGACGGGTCCATGGCGGAGAGGATGCTGGGGGTTACGATCCAGATGTGGCAGGTGGACGCGACGGATTCGAGGGTGGATGGGCTGGCGAGGACGAGGGTCGCGCCGTTGCAGAGGGTGCTGCTGATGACGTAGGTGCAGGCTGTGGGTGGGTGGTTAGTAGGGGGGGGTTGGGGAGAGGGGGGAAGGGGGGGGAAGGGGGAAGGGGGTGGCGCACCGTCGAAGGCGAAGGAGAAGATGAGTAGGACTCTGCTGTCTACGCTGGCGTGCAGATTGAAGGGGAGCTCATTCTGCTCGGTTACGAGGGCGGATATTGATCGTTGGTTGACGATGACGCCCTTTGGCTTTCCTGTCGACCCGCTGGTGAAGATCAGGTACGCCCAGTCGTCAGGAACCTGTCCGGCTGGATCCTCGTCGTGTGGGGAGTCGGGTGGTGTTGCTGGGTTGCTTGCCACACTGCCATCGTGTGGAATGTAGATGACCTGTTTCTTTTTGGAGCCGGTGAATGCGGTTTGGTTGGTCGTGACGACAAGCTTCGCCTCGACCCGGCTCAGTGTGTTCTCAATCCGGTCGTTGCCCCAGGTATCCAGGTCGATTGGGACGTAACAAGCCCGCAGCTTGTGGATGGCCAGAATCGAAACAATGGCGCCAATGCAGCGTGTTGAGAGAACGGGAACAATGTCCCCTGGCCGAACGCCATGTTGCCGTAGTTGGAGGCTGAAGTTGTCCGAGAGTTCGTCTAGCTCTTGGTAAGTCACTTGCTTGGAAACACCACTTACGTTGCCGTCCTCAACAGCAATCGATGAAGGGTGTGCCGCGACCTGCTCGCGGAAGAGTTGAATGAGGCACTTCATTGTGACGAATGTTGAATGGCTGCAGGTAATTGGAAGGTGGGCCCAGAAAGCGGGTGGTGTGAAACCGGAGATGCGAGATTCTCACCCACATCCTTTGGACCTGATCATCACCTTATCATCACTGCATCTTCGAGGCCAAGAGAATGTCGGTGCTCGAGAACTGAGGTCCGGCGCCATATTCTCCGGCTGCCGAACAACCACCGCTCCACTTCCCCATCGGGCGTACAAAGACCGATCGTCTCGCTTGGCCTTACGGAAAAATCCGCCCCGTTAATGATCGGTCGCGCAGAATTCCAGACACCTGGATGTCTCGAATCTCGAAGTTCCCCGCCTGCCGCGTGGGTTCTCCACAAGTCTCCACGCGGAAGATATTCACGGCGAATATCCACGGATGCCTGTGCTTGGCAGCCAACCAGATGATATGAGACTCACCCTACCAATTTTTGATCGGCATCTCAAGGGTGTTGTCGGCAAGTCACCGTTTACCTTGCATTAACTACCGCGTGGGAACCCGGTAGGATGGGTAATCCCTCGTGGCCTTCTCCATCCCGTTCCCCAGTGAGTGGTTAGAAGCTCGGCGCATTCTCGGGATGGCTACAGTAATTGCAGGTAGCATGCACATCGGTGCCATCGTTGCGGCTCTGGCAGCTGCCGTGGTCCTGATCGTGAAATCACCTGCCGCTCGCAGAATTCTGGATGTCTTACTAAACGTAAGTGTATGAAACGACAAGCAGCACAATGCTTACTCACAAATCCACAGGCGATAGTGTCAAGACTCCACTTCATCCCTAGCATTGAGGATGGAAAGAACATCAGGGGCCCTGCCTACAAATTCCCAAATGGCAACACGAAGGACAAGTTTCTTCGTGGAAGGGAGAATTCGTATGCGTGGAACGAAAAGTACGGCAGCATCTACCGAATCTGGGCCGGATCAACCCCAGAAGTGTAAGTCCAGCTCCTACAATTGCTCTTCTCAACTACTAACCCAAAACAGGGTGCTCACCGACCCCAAAGACGTGCAGGCTCTATACAGCCATGCCTCCAACCACACCAAAGACAAGACCGCAAACATCGGCTGGCTCTTCAGCCAGCTCCTCGGCGAAGCCATCGGCCTCATCAACGGCAACCGCTGGACCAAGCTCCGCAAAACCCTGGACCCCATGTTCTCGCACAAGCAATCCCTGCAATACCTCGACTCCTTCAACGACTCCGCCACCACCTACTGCAAGAACCTGGACCAGTACGCCGTCGATCGCAGCAGCAGCGACAAACAGCACTTCACCGTCAACGCCTCGCACGCGCTGATGCGCTTCCCCTACTACGAGGTCGCCAAGCTCTTCTTCACCGACCTCAACCAGCACGAGGTCGACCGCCTGTGGGACCTCGGCCAGCTCTTCACCGCCGTCTTCGCCGGCGCCATCGACGGCGGCATCAACCGCTCGCCCCTCGCCAAGTGGCTGAACCTGCCGTCGTGGCAGCGCGCAAGGGACTACATCGAGCAGTGGGAGGCCTTTACGCGCGAGGCCGTCCAGCGCCGCGTCGAGGCTGGGATTCAGGACCCGCTGGTGTCGCTGTGGCAGAGCGCCGAGGCGGGCGAGATTGATAAGCAGGAGGTGCTGCATACGCTGGCCGAGTCGCTGTTTGCGAATCTGGACGTGACGACGCACGTCATTTCGTCCTGTGTCATCTTGGTAAGTACCCCCAACAGCCCAAGAGAATAACGAAACTTACATGCTCCCAGCTCGCCGACAACGCCAATGTCCAAGCAGACCTCCGCGCCGAGTTCGCCGCCCACGCCTACGACGTCAACGGCTACCTCGGCAAGCGCGACACTCTGCTGCACTACTGCCTGCTCGAGTCGCTGCGCCTGCAGCCCGTCCCGGCCTTCACCCTGCCTGACAAGCCGCCGCGCGAGCGCATCGTTGCTGGCTACCGCATTCCGAAAGATGTCAGTCAAGTCGTCCAGATGAAGATAGGAGCAGAACAAGCTCAGCTGACGAAATGCCCTGTGCCAGACCACTATCCTGATTGACTCGTACGCCATCAATATCCGCAATCCCTTCTGGGGCCCCGACAGCCGCGTGTACCGCCCGAGCCGCTTCGCGAAGATTCCACCGCAGCAGGTATGTCTCTTTGGTTTTTTGTCGTGTAGGGTTCGATCTAGTTTGCTAACACTAAGGTTTGCGGTAGCTGAGGTATAATTTGACCACGTTTGGGTACGGGTCGCGGAAGTGTCTAGGCTACAATGTCGGTGATAAGATGGTGCATGCACTAGTGTACCAGCTGTTCAGCCAATACGAAGTCTCAGTGAGGCCGAATATGAAGCAGAAGAACGACGAGCAGTTCAACAGAGACAAGAGTAACTGGCTGGCGTTGTATGATGTTGAGCTGGATATGAAGAGACGAGTTTAGTTTATGGTAGTTACGAACAACATAGTGAATAAAGAGAGTTGGCAAAACATATGCGTAAGACCATGCCACTTCTACTACTACCTCTTCAAATATGGCTGCGAAATCACCGCAAAAAGCCACTTCACGGCATCAGTTTATTGCACACCGTCTATCATGTTTAATCTTTGATGATTTAGCGGTTCACTCCACACTGAATGCATGAATGCTACCTTACCGATTTTATCACGAAATTGCTTACAGATTCCCGTTCATTCTCTTTCCCGAGTAGTAAGTGATGCTGGCCATGCATCTGCGTAACTCAATATCGAGAATAAAAGGAAGTTTGAACAATTTCGGGCAAATCAGGCATAGGCCAGCTAATCATTAGGCTTATATTGTCTCATTCAAAAGCATTCCTTAAATAGACTAAAGTGAAATAATGTATAGATAGAACATAGCGCGTGTATGGTACAGTGTGAATAGCATCTCTCTCAGCTGTCCCCTCGAGGCACAATCCATAAATTTAAACATCAGAACCGGTAAATCGAGTCTATCTAGATTTAGTTAATGATTTAAATGCTGCATTTTACACAGCCTTAGCAACATACCTTGAAAGTGCATCCCACTAGAGGTTACGGCAATTCTCCTCAGTCCATTCCATGAATCCTATCGCGGTGTCACGTCAGTTAAGTAGCCAAAACACGTCGTGACAGTTTAACCTACCTGCGCCTAAACAATGCAGCACTTGGGCTCTGCGGAGATAGTGGGGCAGTTTTCGACACCACGGTCGCCGGTGGAACAGTACTTGAGGTACGAAAACGTATAAGGAGAAGGGCAGACGCCGGCAGGGTAGCCGGGCTGCACATCGATGCACGCGTTAGGGTTGATGTTCTCCGGCATGGGAGCAGGAGCTGCCAAGGAGGCAATGGCGAAAAAGACAGTGGTAAGGACTGCGGAAGTCTTCATTTTTGTAGCGAGAGGCTGTAGTTGGAACGAGTGGGGTGCTGAGGTAAAAAGGCTGGGGGTCGATGAATGCCTTGTTGAGGGTCAGACTCCTTTAAATACATCCGTACTGCGATCAAAAGCGTGTGCGCTTCATTCCAAGGGCTCAAGCCAGCGTTTGTCAAAGCTCTAGCCAATAGGACATTACGTAGTACGAATGCTCTCGGAACCATGACTTATGTTGAATCGTGAAAGCTATGTCTTCATCACTAGTAAATGGATCCGTTCTTAAGAAACCTACGCTATACCCCGGGAGGCGACGCTCGTGCCACTGGGATGCGTGCGATGGTTGCCTTAACAAATTGTCGAAAAGAGTGTCACAGTCACACATCAATAGAAATTGCGAGAGTATCTCACAAATATTTGTACAATAGCACATTCGCTGTATTTTACTTATACACACAAATGATACATTAACTCAAACCTACAACCTTTTACTTCTACATTAAATGCTTATAGAGATCGTGCATGAGTCAGTTTCACACTCCATTCGTCACCTTCTCGTATTATTCTATGAGATGAAGCTTACTAGCCTACCTTCGGGGTTTTCGGAAAATTTACCATGACTAGATTCTGGGATGAAACGAGGCGACTGTATTACACGGGCTCACGTGAAGGCTTTTAGCAGCGACACGTAGCGTGATCCAAGTTCTTGGCCGGTCGGAATGCTACGCTGAGCTTCTGGCGGGGAGATTCCCACTGTATAAACTAAGGTGAAGGGGTGGTTGCATACATTCAAGTCTGTTGTAAGCTCGGAGCAATTTTTCTATTGAAAGCGAGTATTAGGTTCAAGAGTCACTTGTGTATGGTGCAAGCCACACCACTTACTTCAATAAAACCATTAGTATAGAATCGGAAACGGGCTCTATACTATATACCGCTAGATATGTATTACAGTTGCAGGCTTGGGAGTCGGGTTTTGACAGGAATGAATCTATGTTTGGCTACGATCTACTCATACCTCTCCATGCGTGTAGTAATCTACCTGTCGCTTACAGGTGAATGAACCTAAATTACGATCCGGCTAAAACATCAGTGGTACATCCAAGGCACAGATTGGCATTGCAGCTGGAGGCGAGCGTGAACTTTCTCTTCTTCTGCCCATGGCATGGACAACTGAATTTTCCGGACGTTAATACAGGATGAGCATATATCCATTCATTCCTGAATGATAGCCACTACTCTCAGACGTTGCTCATCGATGTAGGTAGTTGAAGCTGTCGTCCGGACAAGACTGTCGAATTAAAAATTCTACATATACAAAGATTACTGAGGGAGAGTTACTTGCTGTTCTACGGCTCTCTTATTCTTCGCGCTAGCCTTTGGCTACGATAGCTTCTCTGTAAGCGCCCTTCGCTCTCATGGGTGGGGCTGCTTCTGCAAGCTGATTCGGTGAAGAACACACTCCCGCGCTTAATTTTCGCTACCCCACTTCTCATGAGGCGCAGCATTTTCTCCATAAAGCAGCTTTCGTCGAACGATTGTATTCCATCCAAATTGACTTTCCTGCATCTGCAGACCAATTGTCCTAAAAATTCGGCCCCATTACTCTCACTTCTTCCAATTCGATATGGCTCTCGACCATGATGCTTCAGCTGCCAGCGAACCACCCAATTGTCAATACTGCAATATGATCAAGATCACGCTCACACCGGAAGATGATGACGAGAAGCCAATAACCCACGCCTCATTGTTTCACGATGAATGCGTCGATTGCCAACAGGACGTTTCTTCGAACAACGATCTTTGCCCGTTCTGCAAGCACCTACGGCCTCGGCACTTTTTCTGTTACTGGAAGGATGATAGATGCTCATATCTCTCCCTCGACATATCGCTTGAGGGCCAACAGTACCCTCCCTTAGTTGGATATGAGTCCAGTGAGAGCGCGGATGATCTTACGAGAGACTGCCGTCTGTGCCGTATGGTGCGGAATGACACCGTCATGCAGCAAAAATATCTAACATGGGTTACGGAGAAAGGAAGAAATATTCCAAAACCTGAGCTGTTCGAAATCTCGTGTGTCCTAAATGAATATTATAGCGGAGAGAGCTATTTGAGGATAATGCGTGACAGACCCCTCAAGCCTTGCGATCTGCATGCATACGCTCCCCAGGATGCACCGTCGATTCTCCCAAGGACAGTTTCATGGGACCGAATCACTGGTTGGCTGGATGACTGCGTGTCAACCCATCCGAAATGCGAGTCCTATTCAACGACCGCTCCCACTTACTTTCGGCTTATCGATATCCAAAGGAAGCGGCTCATCGTCGGCAACATGCGCTACCGCTTTGCGGCACTCAGCTATGTGTGGGGCCAAAATCCAAACCCTTCAAAGCTAAAGGCTGAGCTATCCAACATCGAGCGGCTGGGATACGACGGTGGAGTTGACACTTCCATGCTTCCAGCTACCATTGCAGATGCGATTGAGGTCTGCCGCCAACTTCACATCGACTATTTCTGGGTTGATAGGCTTTGCATTGTTCAAGACGACAACGAGAAAAAGCAGCAACAATATGACGAAATGGCCAGGATCTATGCCGCAGCTCATCTAGTCATCGTAGTCACGGAAGGCGATATGGATGCAGGAATCCCAGGCGTAAGCCCGAGGTTCCCTGGAGTCCAAAGGCAAGTTACAATAGATGGACTTGTTTTCATTAATAGGGTCCTCGAATTACACGGACTTAGCTACGAATCTGATTGGAACTTGCGCGCCTGGACATACCAAGAGTCCGTTTTTGCCAGACGAAAGCTTTACTTCACTCCAGTCCAGGCCGTCTTCATATGCGACAAGGAAACATATTATGAAGACCCCACCCAGGCAGACCACGGTCACGGTGGGGCTATGTACCGTGTCAACCGGGATGATGGCATGCGGAGCTTCGACATTTGGGCCGAACACGTCTTCAGCTACACAGGTCGTCTTCTCAGCCACTCTTCC
This sequence comes from Lasiodiplodia theobromae, assembly GCF_012971845.1. Lineage (NCBI taxonomy): Eukaryota > Fungi > Ascomycota > Dothideomycetes > Botryosphaeriales > Botryosphaeriaceae > Lasiodiplodia > Lasiodiplodia theobromae. The sequence continues at coordinate 47,803 of NW_023336529.1, forward strand.
GACATTTATAATGCATTCGCTGGAATACAGCATGCATTCATCGGAGAGAAGAATGCATTCTTTTGCGGCCTTCCAAGAGGAAACTTCAACGAGGCACTACTCTGGCGTCTCTGGAGAAGCGATGCGACAGAGAAGAGAGTGGATCGTGGCTATGTGCCATCACCCAGCTGGTCTTGGTCGTCCTGGGTAGGACCTGCACGATACACTCTGAGCGACTATTTCGTTGGTACATTGGTGGCCTGGGAGCATCAGAAAGGGTCTATATTTTGCCCCGTGCAAGACCATAAAGCTCTGGATCAGAGGCTACGTAAAGGAGCTGGTTATGAACCCACAGGTCCTTGGGAGAGTCCAGATGCAGAATCGCAGAGCACCATCTGCATGTTCCCGTCTACCAAAACTCGGCAGAGACTTTACAAGGTGAAAGATAGCAGCAATGCGTTGATTATACTTGCCATCGCCTGGAGTCACGGGTGCCTTGAGACCCCATGGCCATTTTCTGATTTCAAGGACTACACTTTCCTCGACCTAGTAACGGAGTTGGAACTTCATTGGGACAGCTATCAAGAGTTGGAACGAGAGGTTGTCCATGGCAGGCCTTGTGGTGTCTTCAGCGATCAACAAGAAAATTTCGATCTCTGGCCAGGGACGAAAGCTAAGTTAGGTCTGACTGAAAGCACGCTAAGGGGACGGGTCCAGTCTTCTTTCTTTCACTTCAAGTGCAATGACGACTGGGACATGAATGTATTCATTTTGGACGCAGACGGAAAACCTGCTGGTTCTTTATATATCAGTCTAGATGCGGCAACAGCACTGAACTTGCTTTCATCTGAACATCCAAAGGAAGAGCTTATAGCACTTTCACTTGGCTGCTTCCCGGTTCCATACTCCGTGGGAGGGGACTACCTCGAACACTACATTCAAAATGAGGATATGTGGGAAAAGGTATTGCAGTTTCTGCGCGACTCATTCGAAGATAATGAGCCATCCCTGGAAGAGGTGGCACAGGTCTGCGCCGGGCTTGGTCCAGACGGACTTGATTTTTCATTTGTTGATGCGGACGGTAGTGCAATGGCGTCTATTCCGGTCGTCTACGTTATGCTGATTCGATGGAACGGGCCTGTTGCACATCGGGTTTGCGTTGGTTGGATGCTGCTCACCAGGTGGCTAAAATCAAACCCACAGTTTAAAACCGTATATTTAGATTGATGGTTCTTTTATTTGCTTTCTTTTGTTTTACAATGTTTCTGGGTTTTGTTTTGGGCAGCATTGAAATTTATCTGACGCACTAATCCTCGCTTTGCCTTTCGGGCGGCACAAGGCAGAAGTGGCTCGGAAATCTAAGAATATGTTGAAAAGTTGCAATTCCATGGTGCCGTGCTCTTTGTACGCCTGACATGGAGAGTATGTAAGCTCCGCCCTTTCGGTTAGCTTCTAAAGATGGCATGGAAGAAAAATGATTCTGCCCTCAAAACCGGACGTTCTTCCCCAACTCTCCATCCTGTGCAAGAATGACAATAAATTCCGGCGGAGAATCGTCGCTTGACTAATTGAAGTGCGGAAGTAGTACCTCCAAAGAGGTTGCGTGGGGTTTGGTGCCACTTGGCGCCAAGTTCCTGTACTTACGCTTCGAGAACGAGGTTGGCATTACATCTCAACCTCTTCCTGTTTCTCCGCGGAGTTCTTTGAATATTCTATACAGTTCCCTCTTGCAGCCGATTGCTAGCGTAGATTTGTTTTTTGCTCATGTCATGGGTATTTGAAGCTATCGTCCGGACGGGAATGTCGAATTTTTAATTCCACATACACATCCGGATGATAGCTTCAGCTACCCACATATGTTATTTTTCTAAGGCAGAGCTGGGGCACAGTTACACTATGTTCCAAAGCTCTGCTATTCTTCGCGCTAGCCATCGGCTGCGAGAGGGGGCTGTAGTGGGTACCAAGTAGATGGTGCGACGGAGGCTCTGATGCAACGCCTTGGCGGCAGTGGTGAGAAAGTATACAGGAGTTCTCCCCGGTGCCAAGCCGGCCCACGGTCGAACGTTGCCGGCCATTGGTCATGTCATCCTTTTCAATCGAGTAATTATATTTAAGCTACTAAGTCATCCAGTCTTAGTCTCCAGATCCGGAGCGGGTCGGAGCTTGTTTATGCAGAAGATCAACGCAATGTGTGCCCGGTGCCAAGGCGGACCACGGTGAAGGATGGCCAGCTGTTCGTCAGGTTCCCCATCGCCAAGCCGCCTAAGCTCATCAGATCTGGGGTTTCTATCGAGTAATACAGCTCCACCGCAATTAACATCGCAGTGCTACTTCGTAGCTGGTAGCTTCGGAGTCCGCGGCGCGGATGGCCATCGGCGCCGACCCTTTTTGGTTTCATCTGTGCATTTTGTTTGCATACAGAGTCAGTTTGCAGCGCAATGGCTGATTTAAACCGAAGCCATCTCTCATTTGTGTTCGATATGTTTAAAATATTCTTTGGTTTTGCCTACAGATTGGGGCCTCAACAGTCTTGTGTTTGATTTGCTACAACTCGAACCAGCCATCAGCAATACAGCGCTGTGATCATGGTTGGTACCTATCGCTATGGCCTGGCTCTCTTCAGCGCCCTGAGCCTCTGCCCTCGATCTTCTGTTGGACTTCCTCCAAGCCCGCACACATATTCGTATCACAATGGCACTTCTGAAGGCTCCGCCCTGACCGTCCTTGCCTCATCTCGCGCCGTCGTCGGAGGCCACCTGACTGAGGCAACGCTGGTGGTAAACACAACCACGGGCAAGATCACATCGGTTTTCGATTCCGTTCTCTCTGCCTCGGACTTCCCACCCGGCACTTTGTTCCTCGATCATTCGCCAAAGCTTCTCCTTCCGGGCTTGGTGGATACGCATGTGCATCTCAATGAGCCTGGTCGAACAGAATGGGAGGGATTCTACACCGGTACTCGTGCTGCGGCGTCTGGCGGTGTTACCACTCTCATCGACATGCCATTGAATGCCCTTCCGCCCACGACCACCGTTGAGAATCTCGAAATCAAGACTCAAGCTGCCCAGGGTAAGTGCTGGGTGGACGTCGGTTTCCATGGAGGTATCATCCCTGGCAACGAGAACGACCTGGTGCCTTTGGTCGAGGCTGGGGTCAGAGGCTTCAAGGGATTCCTCATAGACAGCGGGGTAAGTTAAACGCTCTCTTCCTCAGCACGTCGGCCTTCCCCTATTGATGACATCTACTACCATCAACTACACGAACCCCCAAACCGAGCCCACTGACCACCACCCCCCAGATCGACGAATTCCCCGCCATCAACGCCACCGACATCGAAAAGGCCCTCCTCGCCCTCGCCGACGCCCCCACAACCGTCATGTTCCACGCCGAAATGGTTCCGCCCAACATCACGCTCGCCGGCTCCTCCGACGGCGTCCCCATCCCCGGCCCACGCACGAACTACCAATCCTACCTCTCCACGCGACCCCCCACACTCGAGACCTATGCCATCAACCAGATCCTCTCCCTCGCACACGTCGCGCCGGACCTCGACCTGCACATCGTGCACCTCTCCGCGCAAGAAGGCATCCCGCTGCTGCAAGAGGCCCGCAAGCGCGGCGTGCGCATCACGGCCGAGACGTGCTTCCACTACCTCAGCCTGGCGGCCGAGCAGGTCGGCGAGGGCGACACGCGGTACAAGTGCTCGCCGCCGACGCGCGAGCAGGCGAACCAGGACGGGCTGTGGGCCGAGCTGCTGCGGGGCCGCAGGGACGGCGTGATTCAGCAGGTCGTGTCGGACCATTCGCCGTGTACGCCGGATCTGAAGCTGTTGCCGGAGAGACATCCGGTCGAGCCGCATAGTGTGGAAGGTCAGGCGGGGGATTTTTACTCGGCTTGGGGCGGTATTAGTGGGTTGGGGCTGGGGCTGAGTGTGCTGTGGACGGAGGGGGAGAAGAGGGGGTTGGGGATTCAGGATGTGGTGAGGTTGGCGTCGACGAACACGGCGGAGATGGTGGGCTTGGACGGGAGGAAGGGTGACCTGGGGGTGGGGTATGATGCGGATGTTGTTGTGTTTGATGATGAGGCGTCGTTTGTTGTCGGGCCCAGCACCATGCAGTTCCGCCATAAAGTGTCGCCGTACGAGACTAGGAAGTTGAAGGGCGTTGTCGAGGAGACTTGGCTTAGGGGACAGAAGGTCTATGCAAGAGGCCAGGGGCTTGTGCCGGATGCCCCATCGGGAAAGCTTCTGTTGGAGCCGAGGAAGCTGAAGTAATCTATCAGTATATAAATAGTTTCTAGCTGTAAATTGAAAAGACCCGGACTTTAAACAGAGCTCAGAGAAAGTGATACTGGATATATACTAGAGTTCATATGGAAAACCCCTTCTACTTCCATCATAGCTACGAAGACATGATACGCCCACTACAAAACCTGGTACTGCGTCTCTCGGAACCGAAAGTTCATTGCAGCTTCTGTTTACGCAACGGTGCCTTGACGTACAAAGAGCTCAAAAATAAAAATAAGAACTACCGTAAGGGAAATTATGCCCATCGTACAATTAAGACGCTCGTCATACTAGGATAAAGTTTTAATTGAGAACGAACTCTTCTGCTTCCGATTCTTTCCAGCGCACGGCCTCTCCATGCATGATTCGATTAATAAAACAGTCACCAATAATGGTGGTTGTGCCATTTTTATGCTGTCGTATGATTATCGACACATTGCACTCATGGAAAATCGCAATGCGATCCCCCTTCTCGCATTAAGTCGGAGCAAGTCCGATCTCACCATTGTCCGTTACAGTGACCTTCCTTCCAATGCCACTATTGAGGTAATAAATCCAATCTCATTCTTTCAGCTTTGCTAAGCTCTATTCCGGTGTGTGGACTGGGTGCCAACCTCCTGCTTCGGAGTTGGTTAGTTCCTTCAGGAGGTCAGGAGTGGCCCAACGGCTCAGTGGCGGAATTGCTTTAGCGAGCTCACTGACAAAGCGTTCCATGTATGGAATAATTGGTTTTTTGTCTCTATCCGGCGGTATGTCGAAGTCTTTGTCGAATACTTGGTCAACCAAATCAACGATTCTCCCTCGGACGACAGGTTGTTCTTTTCGGGAAACGATAGCATTTCTGGGATTCGAGAGTATGTGCTTTCTTCCCTGGGAGGCGTCCCATGCTCTCTTGTCAAACAAAATGCCCACGAGGGAAATGCTTTCAGGATATTGATGGGCAGTGGTAGTCCAGGCTGGCACCCCGGAAGGAAGCCCGTCCGTATTGGAAAGCGAAAGCTGGCTGTTTCTTACAAGAGAGAGAAACTCTAGACAGCCCGTCTCATCTGCGATGCACTTGGTAAAATTGGTGAAGATTTCCGCATGCTTAGCGGTGTATCTTGGTGTGGAGTTGACGGGTTTCCAAAGGCCCAAAGGCCCAAAGGCCCAAGAGGGGAAATAGTTTATCGATGGGTTCTGTCGTTTCAAACCGTCCGCAAGGTTTGCGAAGCAGGCGCATCATGTCAATGTGTCCAAGAAACTTCTGTTAAACAAAAAAATCCACTCATATATCGTTAAGCAGGCTGAAGTTTCCCCGCCCGCCGGACATCGAAGTCATATCCTCCAGATTATGCTCTGTGAAGACCATGGAACTAAAAATGAATGAAACTGATTTCGATCAGAGGTACTCTTGGACTATCCAACCACGAGTAAACAAGGGCGTTCGAGCAACGCGCAAATAGCGTCGCGATAGGCGTTATTCGAAAACCTCAATTGAAGATCGGTAATGACTTTCCTCCGCTGGTCACTTTGCATAGCCCAATCTTCGTTGTTAACACAGTCAATGACTTTGAGCCCATCGATCCACGCCCCGGCTTTGGCAGTATGCTCATCCTCTGGGCCGAGCCAAATCATGGTAGCCACCGAGGACTTTAAGATATCGCCCATAATAGCGATTTGTTCTGCACGTTCCTCGAAGTTCTCTTGATTGATGCAGAGCTGATCTATCCAGAGGAGTCCAGGGGTTGACCTGGAGAAAAGATGTGGTAGCGCATCTACAAGGCTTTGTGTGAGGCTGATTGATTGATTGATTCATACTCCGTCCCAGCCGGCTCCATGGCCTGTGCTATGCGGGCTAGTCTCGTTGAGGGAGCGACCCGCGTCCTCCTGAAGCGAAAGTGTGTGTGCGCCTTCGCTTATCCTCGGGGCGTCCCCGCCGTGCCAGCTGCGGGGCCCGAGTGTTCGCTTAGGCGCTTATATAAGGGAAAGTATCTAATGAGTGGATGCCGTTTTTCTTACGCGTTGGCCACGCGCCACGATCCCGTTTGTAACCTGCCCCTGTGGCGGCTTCAGAGGGGGTTCTTCATTCCTCCATCTTCACGTCTTCCAGTTTCACCTCATCCTCCTCTTCTGAGTCCTCTTCCTCTTCTTCTTCTTCTTCTTCTTCTTCTTCTTCTTCTTCCTCTTCCTCCTCCTCGTCTTCGTCCTCATCTTCGCCGTACGCGTGTTCTCCCACTGGCACTTGGTTGTCATATGCCCTTCTAAATTGGTGTTCTGGTTCGAAGTCGTACAGTGTCCAGTGTGGTTTGCCGTGCTTTCTAAGGCATTCGTTGGTCAAAAAAGAGAATAAGCTTTGTGTGAGGCTGAGGTACTGTTGCCAAGGACAACATGGAGCTTTCCCATGCAAACATCAGGCCCCAAGTGTAGAATATCGTCTCGAATGTAGGCGCTTCGTCCAGTGAGGCATGCACTATCGTAGCGATAGATGGACGCCCGCACCCGACTTTGCCAAGCTGCTTCTGGAGGGCATCATCCCGAAAGAAGCTAGGACATATGTCCAGCAAGAGGATGTGCCTGGTGCTTTCGAGCGGCTTGTATTAGAACGGTTAGAGTTGCTGCATTGCGCGATTGTTGAGGGCTTGGTGGAAGAATGGCTGAGCCGCTTATGGTGGGGTTATGTACGGCCACACCAATGAGGGGGACGGAGTACTTATCCGTCATGCACGTGCTCGCTCGCGCCGGTCTCTTGCAGCCTAAGCAGCGTCACATCAAACACGTGGACTAGGAAAAATCAGTGTACGGCTAGATCATATACGCTCCATCGTTGACCTATGTTTTGCTCGTAAAATTGGAGGGTGGGGCCTTACGCCGCATTCTCCGTCGGGAAAGATACTGGGCGGTGGTGGCCAGAGAAAAACGCCATGTGATTTCGATTTTCTCAGCCTTGTGTTTCTGCGAGCAGATCTTTTTCAATTGCGGAAACATTTGCATTTTGCGAACGTTCTGGCCAAGACGTCGGAACCCGGCAGGGAGGAGCAGGAGAAGAATATAGCAGAGCTGTTCGGGCAGCCCGTGGCGTGTCGCGCGCGAGAGATAAGCGCCTTCTGGCTGTACGATTTGAGGGCGGGCGTTGTTACGAGAGGCAAAGGGTGGAGCGGTATAAGAAGAAAGGGGTGTCACAACAAGATATCACTAGTCAAAATCCCTGTCGAGTGCATCCGTTTATCTTGGCTGTACATTCATCTAGGCGGAGGCTCCAGCGGCCTCCTCTTTGAGGCAATATTTAAAAAGGGCTCACCTCGGGAGCCTTCATTGAATGATCTGGGAGTCAGAACATTGAATCTGGCCATGGAATTGCATCAACGCAGCGCTTTCCATTATGTATTGCTTCTTTCAGCCGTGCTTTCAGCTGAGGTGGAGCCGCTGGAACACCAGCATGAAGAGATCGGAACAGGCTGCATGCCAAGGAGTTGGGGGCGAACAATCACTTCCATTTACAGAAATGACTGGCGAACACCAAACCAATTGAGAAACATGCAGCCAGCTACACTTTTCCTGTGGCGACCTGTGACCCGCACCTCGGCTACATAAGCCATTCGGTTGCAGGAAAAAGCAATTAATGCTGAGATTTGGAATGGTAACGCGTGTTTCGTTCTGGTTTGTCGACAGATTTTTCTTCGTTTTCCACTGTGTGCATATGGAATCCACGGGGGAAAATGTGAGCCCATATAAGGCTGCCACACGTCCCAGATCCAATCCATCATGTTGAATATGGCAACCTCAAGGTTTCCGCTCCTGCGTCGCATTCAAAGGCGTATGCACATCCGAACCTTTTCTCGAAAGAAAGAGAAGCCCGCGCGAGAAAATGAGGGAAATCCTTCCTCTTCCAGCCCACCGACCGTACCTCCAGCACCTCTGAGCCCCGTTCCTCCATCCTCCAATAAACCGAGTGCAAACCAAGATAGCGACGTTCTGAACAGCACTGCCCTCGGCTCTGGCGTTCGTCAAGGCTCCGGAAATGCTGCTCATAGTAACGCTTCACCGGCATCGAACTTGACTTCGAGTCCTCCACAAAACCCAGATACCGCTCAAACCCCTCCAAAGGCAGACACAGCTGTAGACCGAGAGCCTGTTTCTGTAGAAGAGGAGAATCTGGGGCAGGAAGCTGATGCCTCAAGCCGAGAAGCCCCGTTCACCTCTGAAGACGATGAAGGTGGACTTTGGACGGATGCTCTCAATGCCTACTTGGACAACGGTGGCGACTGGCCCAAGGTAAAAGAGTTCCTGGTAAAGATTGGCCCCGACTCTAAGAATGCCACCATCATGATTTCTTCCCAACGATTCGATGAACATCGCTCCAAACACGAGGAGATCTGGGGCATTCTCAGCAAGACCATGGGCGTTACTAGGACCATCGTCAAAGTTTTTGGTGATCCAATCAAAGATGTAAGTTATTATGCACTCCACTCAGTATACTGCTAATGAGGAATAGGTATTCTCTCCGGCAAGCATCATTTTTAGCATTGTCAACGTCTTCTTCGACGCTTGCGAAAGGGTCTCAAGTGCCTACGAAATTGTACAGGAGCTTTTCGATGAGCTTGGCCATTTTTTGAACCGCCTGCAGCATTACAAGTCAGACCTGACATCCTCTCTGCGAGGAACTGTGGTGAAAATTCTACGGATCTTGTTTGAGGTCATTGGGTTTACCACGTCGGCTACACTCAATGGTCAGATGGACCGCTTGAAACGGTTCCTCAAGAATATTCCGAGTGAGGATATAACTTGGAAAGACAAAAAGGCGGAACTCGATCGATTGACAGATTGGGAGCTTAAGCAGCTTGTTGCAGAGTCCCACCAGGATGGGAAACAAACTCTGAAGAATACAAATTCTATCCTTGACTCTATTCGAAAGGCAGAAGGAAGTGAGTACTATCCACATCCTCTTGGATAACTGCGATGATGTAGCTAATTCCATCAAGGCTTCGTGGATGCAGATCGCGATGAGAAGCTCAAGCCTTCATCGACTTGCAGGTTGAAGTTCTCACAGGAAATCATAAAAAGTCTAGTCCCCCGCACGGGAAAATGGGTCCACGAGAAGCCTCCCTTCCAAGCCTGGAAAACCGGCAAACATCCGATCTTACTTATAAGTGGCCCTGCAGGTGTAGGCAAAACATATCTCTGTGGAAGAATCATCAAAGAGCTATCGACAACATCAAGCGGGAACGACCATATCCTTGTGACGTCGTACTTGGGAGGCCAGAAGCTAGACTTCAAAGAGGTGCTCCGTACATGGGCCTTTGACCTCACGCTTAAGAACAAGTCTTACCGTCAGCACGTCAATAAAATTATCGAGCAGGAGGATGACCTCTCAAAATCACGCTCCATCGAAGATCTTTGGGAAAAGCTATTCATCGAATTTCTGCCCAAAACTACGAAAGAGGAGCGAAGGAACCACACCCACATGTACCTTGTACTGGACGGTTTGGAAGCTACCAGTGCCTCTCTGAAGGAAATCGACACCTTTTTGACGCTGATGAGCAATCTTCAACACAACCCCCGGAACAACTGCAATCACAAAGACACGCCCTCAGAGACGGGGTTCCATTTTCATGTATTGATCTCAGCTCGTCTCGATCGCATCGATCCGGAAAGCTATACCAGCTTGAACCATTTCCCAGTGAAAAAAGATGACTTCAGAGACGACATCCGACAGTACATCAAAACAAAACTGGAGGCCAATACGCTTTTGGACAAAACGAAGCGCGAAGAGTACATCAAAGAATTGAATAAAAAGGCAGACACCTTTGCATACGCCATTGGAATGGATAAATGGATTAGAACTGCGAAAACGCCTGATGAAATCTCTCAACAGATGGAAAATCGACCAACGGATAGCGATGGAATGATTCATCTCACTTTGAATCAAGTCGAAAACGAAACAAACGAGGTGTGCGATGCTTTGAATACATTGCTTACATGGATCATATATTCGCGCACCGATGTCACCCTGGGAGACCTGGATGTGATTTTCAAGATCAAAAGCCGTTATGGACGAGGGATATCCAATTTGAAAAATATGGTCAAATCCCACCCTTCGCTGTTCGGAATAACAACAAGGACGCCCCAAACACCGATGATTTCCAACTCCACCAAAATCAAGGAGGCAGACGAGGCAAAAGAAGAGACGACTGCCACATATGCAGAGATCGTTTCGGAAAATCTCAAATTAGAACGGAAGAGAGTTGCCCGTTTGAACGACACATTAGTTTCCATTGCTCAACCCGCAATTGAGGAGTTTTTCAACACGAAAGGAAAAGGGAACCGAAAAGTTGGCGTGGACCCTCAAAGCGCTAATTTGGACCTTGCTCGCTTCTGCATGTCTTTTTTCTGCAACGAAAAGATATATAAATCGTGGAGATCAAGTAAGATTGCGGAATATGCCGAGAACTACTTCCACTACCATGTTAGGGATATCGACCTGAACCGAACATCCGACCATGATAAAGCGGAAATCTCGGCTCTCATCATCAAAATGTTCTTCGATCAAGACGTTTTGAGGAGATGGACTACTGGATCAGAGGCCATTCACATCTCCAGCGAGTTTCTCGATCCTGGGAATTTCACAGTTGTGATGCTGAGATGGTTGAGGACCACCTCCCTGGACGGATCCTCTATAGAGCCACTATCACAATGGTTGATGGATGTGAAGGAGTCCTCCACACCTACAATCCCTCTTCTGAGACCAATGGCCGAGCTATTCGCCTCGCGATGGCTCAATGAACTGTCGAAACCTGTCTCTCCCTACGAATTCGCCTTCCTAAAAAGCTATGTGGATATGGTAAGCACTTCCAATAGTAAAAACATCAAAAGAGAAAGTAATTTGACTCCATTCAGCTTCCGCCGAAAGCTCATTCTGCAAAGGTTGAGCCTCCATCAAATCAACATGAAACGCGAATGGCCGGTAGCTTCTTCGAGGAAAGAGATGCTACTCCAAACGATAACACCACTGTTATGAAAAGTCACCCAGAAAGTTGTTCGGAGGAGATTAACCGGATTGCATGCCATTTCCGGCTTGAACAAGACTTAACGTGGCACCTTCGCGTAGCTCAAACACTCAAGTTGAAGAACGACTTGCAGATATGCGAAGACAAGCTGATGGAGGTCTTGCAATCGTCCCCGGAGTGTAGCACTGCGAACTACGAACTAGCTGAAGTCCATCTTCGAAAGGACAACAAGTCAGCTGCGCGGGAGTGCTATCTCAAAAGCTATCATGGATTCGACGCTACCGATGATATCTCAAATCAAGTTTTAGCTGCTTTGAAAATCCTTGGCTTGCACGGGAACCGCGATGAAGCCCTGGACATATTGGAAAACGTCTGGGAGAAAGCAACTTCAATTCAGTTGACGGAAGAGGAATTACATTATGCTTACGTCAAATCACTTTTCAATGAGTTGAAGAAGAGGTCGGAGTTTGGAAAGATTTGTCAATATTTCAACAGACTCGCCACGGACACGACGCCAACCGGGGAATCAAGGCTGACCAGGTACTGTTTGAAGGAAACATCTCCTCCACTCATTGCGGTTCTCTTCCCGATACATAACGTACACAAATTCAGATCTCAGTCAGTTCAGATTATTGAGATTTTGGAAGAATGTTTGAAGGAGGCACGGCTGACTGGCCACATCCTGATCCCAATCCTCCAGGACTATCTCGCGCGGTATCTGTTCCAAACTACGTCTGAGGATGAAAGAGCCTTCGAGTTATGGACAGAAGTTCTGCAACATCCAAGTACGTCGTACAGTGAATTATCTCATCGCTGTAATGCCAACGCTACGAGGTATCTTTCATCCAGGGCCTTCACGAAAGCATTGATTGCGAAAACTCTACATCAAGGGAAAACCGCTGAGAGTCATCTTGAGGAGCTTCGAAGCCTTTATTTCAGAGGAAGTGATCCAACACAAAGCATGTGGTGGTCTGCTCACTGCACATCCCTAATGCGCTCGGCCCTGCTTCTGATGACGAACTCGGTCAAGGAGGCTCACCAAAACTTTCGACGAGATGTTAAGCTCGCGATAGATATTTTGGAGGATTGGGACGAATCTAACGACGTTAGCGGCTTCCTCATGCTGGTTGAAGTCTTCATAACGACCGGAGTTGATGACGAGGATGCAAACTCAGCAATGTCCCTCTTTCTGCAGTACCTTTTTTACGACGGCACCTGGAAGATTCCTTCCACACCTTGGATTCAATGTGATGGATGTGGAGAAGACTTTACCTGGGGATTCTTCCAAGTTTGTCGGTACTGTAAAGCGGACTTCTGTGACAAATGCCTTCAGTCGATGAAGGATGAAGAGCTTGGATTTCGATTATGTCATCCACTCCACGAGTTCTTCAAGCCGTGGGGGCCCAGTCCAGCTGAACGTCAGAAAGGATATGTTGAGGTGGATGGAAAAGAGGTCGAGTTTGTGGAGTGGGTTGACGGGCTGAAGAAAAAGTGGGAAGTCTGAGATTAGTAGTAGGCTGTGCATCATTTGCAGGCCAGAAGAAACTGGAGTCTATAATATCATCCATAGTTGGTTCCCTCGGTGGGAGTCATGGTAGGTAGTCGGGCCGTTCCTGAAGACGATCTACCTAATTAATACCCGCCCCAACCATCTTCATCCGCAGAGATTGCAAAGCTAAGGCAGTCGAAGTCGCGTTCGAGGAGTCCTTATAATAATGCCAAAGTCTCGCTCCAGGTGTGTCATCGTAGATGCATTATTTCTTAACTCGAGGGCGTCGTGGTTCGTTGATGCGGTGGTGGGATAGGTTGACTTAGTTGCCCCCAAACACTAAGTATGTACTAGCGCCTTCGCCTACCCTTGCATCGCCTCCGGCTCACGCCCTTCCGTGTACATACCGCCGCTCTCGGTCTGCTCCTTACAAATCTGTAAGCCCTGCTTCTACCTTCAACTGCCTCTGCTCGATAGCTATTTGCATTGAGATTTATCAAAACTTTCATTCGCAATAACCATACCACATTACCTCTACATCGAAAGGTACATACACCGTTATCGACCATAGGACCAGGTCCGCTGCAATCATGTCTCAATCTATATCTTTCCTTCCGCCTCCCAGATCGTTGGCTACGTCGTACGACCGTACTAAGCTGGCTGCCAACCAACCAGCTCGCGAAATCCCTAGAACATTCAAGGACGCCATGACCATTCGCGAGCGTGTCTACGTCGAGGAGCAAAAAGTGCCTCTCGAAAACGAATTCGACGACGACGATCCACGCAGCTTTCACTGGGTCGTATATGTCTCCCACGGCGCCTCGCCTGGATCCGAGGGTACCCCTGCTACCGGTTCCAAGTCCGCGCCGCCCCAAAGCGAGCACCGCCAGAGCGACCCGACCGCCAACCGCGTCGCCGTTGGCACCATTCGCCTTGTCCCACCACCCCATCCGCCGCATCCTGCGTCCGCCGACGCGCACAAGCCTGGCAGCTCTCCACCCACCGAGAATACGCATGCCATTGGACCGTACATCAAGCTCGGTCGTCTGGCCGTGCTCCCAGCGTACCGCAAGCTGAAGCTAGCTGCGCTGCTGGTGCGCACAGCGCTGGACTGGGCTGCCCAGAATGGCTACCAGGTCTTAAGTCCGCCACGCGTCAAAGAGATCGGGCTGGTCGACGTTGAGAGCCCCGCAGCTGATCTTGAGTCTTGGGATGGTCTGGCTCTCGTGCATGCCCAGAGTTGGCTTGAAGGGTTCTGGGGCAAATTTGGGTTTGTTAAAGACGAGGAGATGGGAGAATGGGATGAGGAAGGCATTGTTCATTGTGGCATGTGGTTGAAGTTGAAGCTGCATTGATGACAATGGGAACCTGCTCTGGAACGGCACGCTAGATCTTGACTCACAAATGGGGAGTTTGCTCGGGGTGCAGTCGTAGCAAGGGAGGCTGTGGGACAGGACGAGGAGTGTGAAGGAAGTGCTTTGGAACCGTGAAGGTGTGGTAGAAGGTTGAATCTAATGTGGGCTCCCAACACTGCTGATCCAGTTCCCAACGGGCTCTCTCTTCACGACAGTAGACTTCTTGCACAACACATTTCAGAGTCGGGAAACATGGTCGCTCTTGACATGGTGGAGATTAATTCTAGGGCAGGAAGCTCGGTATGTCATATTCTCAGACGACAAACTAGCTTTAACTCACAATATTGTTAAAAAGGTCCTAGCCATATTATTCATTCCGCTCAATCTATCATACGATGCGCCCTTGGAGAAAAGGCCTCATAGATGATCTCGCGAGAGTATTCACACGTCTATCCCTTTCGTGCTCAAGTATCCATTAATTCGGCAAGATACATTCGACATAGATCATTCTACGAACAGAGACACCATTCCGACACATGTATTCTTTTGAAACCGTCTTCTCCAACCCGTCAATCAAGGGCACGCAATGCCGATCTTCTTGCTCACTGAACAGCAGTCCGCGTCCTGATTTCGTGTCAGCAATCAAAGGTGATGCGAGACGGATTTCAGCCAACTTACGCATTGCTCGGGGGTGACGTTGTTCCTATCGCACATCTGCGCCTTGTATTTGTTCGAATCACACTTGGAGCGGTTGAACACAGAGTGCTGCCGGTAGCAGGCAAACACATCCTTCCAGCAGCAGTCTTGCTCAGGCGAACACTACCATATATCAGCAAACACGATCCTGCGGACGATGATGTCAAGGACTTACAGCCATGCCAGTGGCAGCGAGGGAAAAGATCAGAGCGAGGGAGATGAGCTTCATTGTGTTCAAGATTCGTGTAGGCACAGGTGCGTCTTCCTCCAGCTTACCAGCTCCTTTGTTTATATATCTCTGGGAGATGCAATAGCTCTTTCTTCGGCAGTTTCTCGTGAAGTGGTCATTCTCATGCATGACTAGTTTGGGCCGAGTCACGGCAGCCAGACGCCACATGAAACGCCGTTACTCCTTCTGTTAGTACCAGAGTCATTCTCAATCGCATGAGCGGAAAATCGCTTTCCGAGGGAACTGCTCACTCGGGGAGTGATAGTGAGGCTCTTCCGGAAGCAAGCCAGTGCATGATTCATGAAGGACCCACAACACGATCACTCGGAAAAACTACTCGTAACTCGGGTAGAACCTTCCATAACCAACTTGTGGCGAGCCACTCTTTCTTCAGTGGACCAGAATATGTTTGTGGTCTTGTGTGAAGTACTGGTTTGATTTACTTTGCTTCACCAACTACTTGGTTTGTCAACCATCGCGTTTTCTACTCTGCACCCGTTGTCTTCTCCATACTTGCCTTTTCTTTTTCTCATTAGCTTCATTTAGATCTTCTTCCATTCAGTATCTGTCGAAACAAGGCTTGTGAGAATACAGTGACTGACTCGGCATGGAACTGACTTTAGCGAGAGGGCGGCATATCACCCAGTCTGATGGCCCGCAACGCCTTGCCTCACCACACCCGCAAGGCAATTCGCAGCTGGTGTGCTGTCAGGTGGATCGATTCTACACCGTAGTCAATGACCCCTTATTCTCACTCCCACTCTCCGTCTTCCTTTCTCGGTGACGTAGGTCAGTGCTTTTGGCGTTGGTGTTATCGATGCGGAGCTTCCCCACTTTTATACCGCCGATCCCATTACTTGCGCCGGCATTGATGCAGCCCTTCCCGAGATCAATAAGCTTACTTGTGAGCGTGTGAAGTATGCCTTGCGAAGTACTGAGTCAATCACATCTCCACACATGATTAAAATGCGGTAGAGCGGCTTCTCTCAGTCGAGAACGCGAAACCGATCTCGTGTCTCTCCAGCGGCTCCGCCGTGTAGACGCTATAATGACTCAGTCGTGGGCGGACGCCGCCGGCCTGCGCATGATCCCACGTGGCAACACTATTGGCTTTCACCTGCATGTTCTTGGCAGACGGATTGTGATTTTGAGCACACAATTTTTGGGACTCACTCACTGCTCAATTTGCAGACATCAGCTCTTTGTTGACGCTTGCAATCAGAAAAATAGAATAATAGAATGACCTGCGTCCATGGAACTCTTTGTACTATTTTTACAATGCTTAACAAACCGCTGGACCCGCAGTTGACAAGTCACCGCCACATGACCGGAAGCGTTAGTCATTGACGGTTCGTTGAAACAGCGGGAGATGAGCAACGTACAGTACCTGCCCGTTGCTTGGGACGCCTTAGCTATGCAAAAGAGTACATGATTTGTGGGTATGAGGTGGAGACAAGCGGCTCAAGCTCCTCGCCACGAAGCTTGGCGCTTCTCTTACACCAGCACCGTATTGGCTACTCAGCCGAAATGGCCCGAATGGCGAACCGTGCCTTCGGATTCGTAAACTCTATCTCTCGTGACGATGACCACCATGGTGCCAAAAGAAATGATTCTCCGCAGTTATCCTCGCGAGCAAAACCATCCGAGTTACGTAGGTAGCTGAAGCTACCATCCGGGTATGGATGTATGTACATTTAATAATTCTCAATCTACGCCCAGATGATAGCTTCGTCTATCTCCGTAACAAGCTTAGGTGCTGATAGTAATTAGTTTCGATGGCTCAGATCATTCGGCACCTACCGTGACGATTATCGATTCGGATCACCGGCCCATCCCGCATTCCCGATCTGGACACTCCGCAACTCCGCATCACAGGGACAAAGCTTGTAGTGGATGATTCAAGTCTTGATTCATGTTGTGCCTAGACTATGTATTGCCGCCCACCTTCCTCCTCCGCATTACTGTGCTTGTGGGTCTTTCTTACGGGCAAGCAATTCCAATCTTCTTGCTGATGGAACAGCAATCCGCGTCCTGTCATTGGTTTAGCAGACAATAACCCTAAGATTATTGGGGCTTGCAACTTACACAGTCAACAAGGTAGACACCGTGGTTGTAGCAGAGGTCGTCCTCGTAGCTGGCCTTCTCGCATCTGGACGAAGTGGTGATGCCGTGCTGGCGGTAACAAGCCTCCTTGGTGCTCCAGCAGCAGTCTTGCTCCGACGAGCACTTCTAAACGTTAGTAGATAGCTAAGGATACTGAGGTGGGTAGCTTACAGCAAGACCCATGGCTGCCATGGAGAGCATGATCAGAGCCGAAACGAACTTCATTTTGTCTTGGAGTGGAGGATTTTGCTATTGTAGAAACTGTCTTTGAATGTGGTGGCTGCAGGTGCGCTCGCGAGGACCTTAAGAAGTACACTGCTGGCTGGGACACATTCATGACAGCAAACCTGACTAGAGGCCCAGAACCCCATGGAATAATGCTCACCGACTTAGCCGAACGTGTAAGGTGTTCAGGCTGGGATACGAGCCAGTCAGATGCTGCTTGACTCGGTACCTGCCCAACACCCATCTCGTATCCCTTTCCCCACAAAACACCACGGACATTTCGGCACCCCGGCCAAGAGAGTTTCCACCACTCCGTTTCAAACACCAGGGAAGCCGAACCCATCCGCTGGCGCCACAATGGGTCCACTGGAGCCACAATCAGGGCAACTGAAGCACAATAGGAAGTCTTGCGCGAGGACACTGTCATTG
The DNA here is from genome assembly GCF_012971845.1 of Lasiodiplodia theobromae. Taxonomy (NCBI): domain Eukaryota; kingdom Fungi; phylum Ascomycota; class Dothideomycetes; order Botryosphaeriales; family Botryosphaeriaceae; genus Lasiodiplodia; species Lasiodiplodia theobromae. Next base: position 65,576 of record NW_023336529.1, read on the forward strand.
CCATGATGATCCCTTCCCTGTATTGTTGTGAACTATTGATATCCAATTTCAGTAGTCATGAGGCGGAACGGAAGTCTTGGATCCAGAACGAGACCCCGACATAGGACACGGTCATCTTTGGCTCAAGAACCTGTCCAGTGCATGTGGCTGGATTACAGTAGCTGGCATAAATAGACCCCGGAAGCTACCATTTCAAAGCCATCAACCACCGTCTCCATCTCCAACTCAACACCTCTTCATCCTTTATCAAACATCACACAAAATGAAGGTTGCCTCCGTCATTCTCGCTGTTCTCTTCGCTGTCGGCAGCAATGCCTGCGCCCTGTACCAGGATTGCAAGTGCCACGACAAGACGACTGGTGTAAGTTACACGCGCATTGTCCCACGATCTGGCAACGACTGACGTTTGCAGCAACAAAACGATGCCGCCACCAAGGCTGCCTGCAACTACTACCGTGAGACACAGTCTGACGCCTACACCTACTCCGACGAGCCGCACCACCAGGTATGTATCTCTCCTGCGTCAAAATTCCAGGGTTTCGATGCTGATCCCTTCACCAGTGCTCTTCCAACGCCGTCGGTGATGGTCTGATCGACAACTGCAAGTGGGATGATGCGTGCAAGGCTGCCGGTGGTCCCAACATGTACCAGTACTGCTGGAACAAGTTCCCCTGGTAAACGACGGCTGCTCAAGCTGTATTCGAGCATATGTAATGTAGTATTTAAATAAGAAGAGCGGACATATTCATTCGAGCCAAAGTCTTGCTGCAATCCCAATGGACCTCTGGTTCACGTGTCCGGTAGTCCCAGCAGTTTAGCATGATTGTCAGCGCTGCTGGGCAGTTCCCGATCGTACCCTCGGGCTTCTGCAACACGTCTGCGACGCTTTCTTCGAAGAAGGGCTGCTGGTGCGGCTCTGCCACACAACCGGCAATACAGATCGGCCAGACGATTTGCCGGACAGAGACGACCCCGGATGCTCTTTGGATTTGTTGCATCACTCGAGCAACGACTCTTCGCCGTTTCGATGGTTGAGGGTGCAGCACATCGACGCCGATTGTGTACAGCTGGACCAATGCAGCGCTGGCGAACACCAGCGTGACGGCCTTGTCTTCAGCTCTCTCCGAGGAAACCTGAGACGAAATACAATCTTGTCAGACCAATTCCACCAACAAAACACGATGCCAACTGACCTCTTTTGTAAGCTGTAAAGCTTCGATCCCGTTCTCCAGTTCGTCTTCAATCCATTGCGCCTTTGTAGTAAACTCCTCAACACGGAAGGTCCCTGAGGTAAGACTCTCCATTTTCCACTCCTGCAGCGTGGCCAAGTCTCCAATGGCCTTCATAGCCCAATTCTGACAGCCCATGATCTGGGCGAGGTCGATGTCATGACTACTCGACAACCAATGATCGTAAGGGAGTTGTGGCTTTTGGCACGTAGCAATACAGGACAGGATATCCATCCAAAGCAAAACAGGGGCATGGAAGGCGAGAGCAGCGTCTACGCCGTGTGACCTCTGGGACGGATTGGCTGTGAGGCGAGAGGGGTCGATGGTTTTGAGGATAGAAACTGTTGATTGTAGATGGGGCTGCCAGTTCTCCGTTCCTCCCGTGAAGACCTTCCGTTACATCATCAGCACGGCCAATAGCAGATGGATCTGTGGACACCATGCTCACCTCAAAGCTAACCAGCGCCGCCCCACACGCCACAATCTCCGCACACAATTCATCCCCACTCGGCAGCCCGTCCATCGTAGCAGCCCCAATGAAATCCTGCAGCTCCCTCAAAGTGCTATTATGGTACTCAAACGGCACATCCTCCTCCCCCTCCCCACCAACCGACACCAACCGCTGATGCAGCGCCGCCAAGCTAAGCGACGCCCGATACAACGGACCGTTCTTACTCAGCAACCACAGCAGCCACCCGCGGCTCTTCGTCCGGGCCGAATGGTACGGATACTGCATCGGGAAAACGTGGTCGAGGTAATACATCAGCAGCTCCGCCTCGTCGTACGGCAGCGCTCCGCGGGAGAACGCTGTGGCAGCAGCAGTCCGATGGCTGAGCGGCCAGTGCGAATGCGAATGCTCGCCGTGCGCCGACGACGGAAGGGAATGATACGGCGTCTCCGCCCTCCCAAGATCCGGCGTCGCGCTTTCGCTTCCTCGCTCTACCCGGCCTGGGCGCTGCTGCTGCTCGCTACCACAACTGCTCGCCGTATCGGGGCTCCCTTCAACCACCGCAGCCGGCGACGCGATAGCCAGCGGCGACGACGACAACAGCGGTCCATCCCCCCTTCTCACAACAACAGACCCGTCCGACCCAGAACTAGTAGGAAGCGGCGACTGACTTCTCGTTTTCTGAGCCGCCTGCTGCTGCTGGCTCCGCGCCAGGGCGTATAGCTGCAGCTTCCGGGAGCGCGTATGGATCTTGACGGCGGACTTGATGCGCTGGTGCACTTCTTGTTCCCTGCGCCCGCCGTCCATCCAGTCCGGCTTTTGCGGGCCGTAGCCGTGGCACTTGATGTGGCGGCTGGTGCAGGCGGCGCAGGCGGGCGCGGCCTTGTCGCAGCTGACGCGGCGTAGGCGGCAGGTCCAGCAGCCGGTGGCTTTGGTGCTGCGCATGATGGGTGGTAGGAAGTGCTACGGTGATTGGTTGAGTTGAACTTGTTCACGATTGGCCGTGAGGAGCCGACTGCGGAGAAGGTGGTGCGTGCGGCATCAGCAAAACAAGGTGCTGACAGGAACGGGAAGAAGGGTCCAACGCAGCGTGGATCTGGGGATGCAGGGACGGATGAAGCCGATTGGAGGAGGGTCTCAGGAGGCCGAAAAGGGTAGATCAAAATGGCACGAGGACAGGTGCGGTCGTCGGAGGGTTTTTAGGTCGCGGCTCGAAATTCCCGCCGAAGAAGCTTTACGCGTCGAACTGCCATTAACGGTTACGGCCCGAAAGCGCCTCGAGCTTCCTACCGAACACACCATCGCTACGAACTTCGAGTTTGTAGCTTCCTAGTACTTGTAGAGAAAAAATAGATATATAATGTAGAAATGGATGGTGTGCAGAAATCTTTACTCTCGCCAACTGTTTCTACAGTCTTTCTATCTCTTTCAGTCCGCTTACAATTTGTCCTGCAGTCACCATGGCTACTACTTCATCCATTGACATCACGAATGCTAGCATTAGCCAATTACAAGATGCCTTGAGCACCGGAGCAACAACAAGCGTTGAGCTTGTTGCACGTTTCCTCCACCGCATCGGGAAATACGACTTTCGAGGACCCTCTCTGAACTCCATCTGTGTCCTGAACCCAGACGTATTCAAAGAAGCCCAGAACTCAGATGATTACCGCGCATCAGGCCATCCTCCGCGATCACTGGAGGGCATTCCATTTACTCTCAAGGACAGCTTCTCAGTCAAGGGGCTAACCGTGGCGGCTGCATCACCCGCCTTCATTGACTTGGTAGCGTCATCCGATGCAGCAGTCGTCGAGTCACTTCGCGCGGCCGGCGCCATCCTCATCGGCAAAACCAACATGCCCCCCATGGCCGATGGAGGAAGCCAACGAGGCGCCTACGGAAGGTCGACCAGCCCCTACAACCCGGAGTACCTTCCCACCAGCTTTGCCTCCGGCTCCTCCTACGGCTCCGGCGTAGCGACCTCTTGCAGCTTCGCCCCGATCGGCCTCGGCGGCGAGACAGTTTCCTCAGGGCGCGCCCCGGCTTCACACAACGCGCTAGTCGGCTACTCGCCGTCCCGAGGCGTCATCCCGGCCCGCGGCCAGTGGCCCCTGTACCCGACCTGCGACGTCGTCGTCCCGCACGCCAAGTCGATGGAAGACCTCTTCGCCATCCTCAACGCCATCGTCAACGACGACCCCGAGCCCTCATCCGCCGGCGACTTCTGGCGGTCCCAACACCACGTCCCCATCCCGCCCAGCTCCTCCGTGCGGCCTGCGGACTACCTCACCCTCGCCGACCCCACCGCCCTGCGCGGCAAGCGCATCGCCGTGCCAAAATGCTACATCGGGCAACCAACCACCACCGGCAACACCGCGACCATCTCCCCCGCCACCCTCACCCTCTGGCACCGCGCCGCCGCCGACCTCGCCTCGCTCGGCGCCACCCTCATCTACGTCGACGCCTTCCCCCTCGCCGACAACTACGCCCGCCAACTCTTCCCCGGCCAAGCCGCCAACGTGCCCGGCGTTCCCGCGTCCTGGATCGACGTCGAGCGCTGCGAGCTGATCGCCGTCGCGTGGGACGACTTCCTGCGGCGCAACGCCGACCCCAACATCCCCAGCCTCGCCGCCGTGGATCACACGCGCATCAACCCCGGCTTCGCGCCCATGGACGACCCGTCCGCCTTCACCGAGACGCAGAACCACGTCCGGTACGCGGAGATGGTGGAGTTTGTGCGGACGCGGCGGCCGGACAGCGTGTACGACCTGCCCGGCTGCGCCGACGCGCTGCGGGCGCTGGAGGCGGCAAGGAAACGCGATTTGGAAGACTGGATGGACGCGCACGGCTTCGATGTGCTGGCTTTCCCGACGAACGGCGACGTGGGGCGCGCGGAGGCGGAGGAAGATGCCGAGGCGATGCGGGACGCGCTGCGGGAGGGCGTGAAGTATTCGAATGGCGGTCGTGCGTTGAAGCATCTCGGTGTGCCGGCGGTGACGGTGCCGATGGGCGTGCTGGCGGATAAGCAGATGCCGGTGGGGATAACGTTTGCGGGGAGGGCGTATGGGGATAACGAGTTGTTGCGGTGTGCGTATGCGTATGAGAGGGCGACGGGGAGGAGGGGGACGGGGTCGCCGCCGCTGGCGCCGGGGTTGGAGACGGATGTTGTTGTGCTGGGGGGCGCCGGGGTTGTGGGGTCGGAGAAGCCGAGGGTTGTGGTTGAGTGGAGTGATGTGACGAAGAGGTCGGATGAGGGGGGCGAGATTCGCAATGTGTCGCTTGGTGGCACGGTGCGGTGTGAAGGCTCTTCGGTGGCGATTGAGAGCATGAAGGCGTTTGTGAATGGAGAGGAGTCGGCAGCGGTCACGCTGAAGGGGGAGAGCTGGGAGTGGAATGCCCAGCTGAAGCGACCGCATGTTCGCGACAAGTATCCGACGCCTGGGAAAATTCCGAGGGATCAGTTCATGATTGTCTTCCTCGCCAGAGCTTCCAACGGCAGATCGACCGGGATTCTGTTGCTTGAAGATTAGGTTAGTCCCTCGCATTCGGTTCAGGTGGGGTAAAGATGCTTGAAATTTGACGTAATTTACACACAGTCGGCATCTGATAATTAGTGCACTATATAAAGTGTCATGTATCCTCCATCGAAAGCGGTTAGAAGCCTTGCCACTAATATTAGACACGATACATTAGTTGAAAAGGCCAACAGTTCGCCAAGAACGTATAGAAGGCAAGGTATCCCCGCCAGTTTGAGCTGTCCGGACATGGTACAGCCCCGTTCTGCATCTGATAGCTAGCGTGACATTGTTTTCACTGGGGTTGGGACGTATCAGACCACTAGAGCGACCTCAAAGTCCCTTGTGGTGATTTTCGCATTCGCTATCGGATGTAGAAGGGTGCTGTATGCATTGATTATGTAGGCACCTTGCATGGACTGATGGTGCCTAAATTCGATTTCGAGAGGTATCAAGACGGTGAGGCCCTGCCCTAAGATGGTGCAATACCCGAGTCATTGGTCGAATCGTCACCCTTGCACCAACATTGAGGGCCCGCTAAACCCAGATAGGGCCTTCTAGATGGGGAATTACTATATACGGCTCATCGTATTACACAGAACAAGAACTCGTTTCGATACACCCATGCCACCGGTCCAATGAAAAATGCTGGAGTTGCTTGCGTAACACGTGCCTAATGTTAAGCGAGACTTGGCTGCAGTGTATATTAACCAGACAAGCCCTAGTGCTTGCCCACAAATGAGAAATTTTTGTGTTCATGTAGCGTACAGGCAGCAACAAAATCCAGATAGCAAAACATTCGTCACGATTACGAGACCCACCCTCTTACATATCGGGGATCGGATCTCAGAGATCCCGTGGTCTGCGGCGCAGCACCTGGACGAAAGCGGTAAGCCGCTTACCTATTATTAGGTCGCTTTCCGCCCCCACCCGCCATCTAGCTTTCGCCATCACCACACACCTTAAAACTCCAGAAGTGTTCCTTTCTCCGGCCACAACGCATCGACCATGCCTCGGAGGAAGGAAAAGCCCACGTCCGAACTCATACTACATTCCGGACCACCCAAGGCGTCATGTTCCCGCGCAGCGCGGCCAGATTTCGCATCTCAAACAGAGCCGCCCTCGGCATTACTCTTTGTAGACGTCACGGCTCCGAAGGACAAAGCATCCAAGCGGAAGATCCGCGCGCATATCATGCACGCCACGCATGAATCCCGACGACGCCGAGGCTTAGAAGACGAGAAAAAGAGACGAGCCGAAAACATCAATGCAATGATTCAAAGTTTCCGAGCGTGCAGTCCTCTGCGATTGGCAAGCGCCGGAAACGAAGATCCATTCGATTCTCTACCCGTCAGATCCTTCTCTGGCATGAATGATCTCGTGCTAATGTGTACGTACATCTCGTGATCGTCCAAGACACCATGCCCAGACTAACCAAACGCCGCAGACTTGGAAAACTACCCTGGAGCCCCACCCCTCACCGACGGTACGCCTTCATACACATACGCCCATCTGCGACCCCTGCTAACGAGAGCCTGGTCAAAGACCGCCTCCTCCGCAGCCCCGACGCCGCCGACCGCGCCCTCGCCAAGCGCAGCAACACGCAATGGCACCTGATGATCACGGACGAGTCCAGCTTCCTCATCTTCCTCGCCGGCGTCGCCTGCCTGCGCAACACCATGAGCCCGTGCCGGCAATGGCAGACCGACTACCTCCTCCTCCAGCAAGACCTGATCCGCAGCATCCGCTCCCGCATGCCGTCGCCGTCCCCGTCCCGCGGCAGCAGCAGCACCGACGACGACGGCTCCGACGCCGCCACGGAAAAGCCGCCTATCCCTTACATCTTCGCTGTGGCAGCGCTGGGCGCCGCTGGTGTGCGTGCATCCTCCCTTCCCTTTTGCCCCTTCTCCCTTTCCCCCCCGGCTCCCCTCCCATCCCCTTCTCCCCGCCCCCCGCGTCCTCGTTAAACAAGACTGATGAGAACTTCTGCAGGCCGTCTTCTCCGACCTCCCCGCCGCCCTCCTCCACCTGCGCGGCGCGCGCGAACTCGTCCGGCTCCGCGGCGGCATCGAGTCGTTCGACGGCAACGTCCTCGCGTGGCGGGCCGTGACGTGGTGCGAGTGGCTCGTCTGCGCCGCGTGCGACTTGTATCCGACCATCACGCCACCAGTACCACCGCCTATCGACGCTACGCCGGTGTATCCGCGGGAGTTCGTGGAGGAGGTGCAGGCGGTGCAGGGGAGGACGAGGGGGAGGTTGGCGCTTTGCGGTGTGGGGAGTGGGGGGAGCAGGAGGATGAGGAGGTTGGATGGGGTGTTCGAGGCGCTGACGCTGGTGAGCAGGGCGACGACGGGGGAGAGGTGGAGGCGGGTGTTTCAGGCGGGGGGGCCGGAGAAGGATGCGGTGGCGGTGGTGTTGGATTGGGTTGGGAATGTGTTGTTGGTCGAGGTGGTGCGGTTGGTGCGGGGGGATGCGGCGGAGGATGTGGTGGTGGAGGTGGCGGGGGATGGTGAGGATGACGACGGCGAGGGTGCGGGTGAGGAGGGGCTGGATGGCGAGGACGAGGGGGAAGGGTGGGTGTACGCGGTCTTGCTGCATGCGGCTAACGCGTACCTTTGCGCCACGCTGAGCGAGATACCGGCAATTTCGGCCTTGAATCTGGTGTACCTGCGGCGACTGCGGAGCGCTCTTGAGGGTGCAATCAAAGGGTCAAATATGCAGCAATGGAGGGGAAGTAGTAGCGGGGTGGAGGCGTTGGATGCAACGACGCTGATGTGGGTGCTGGTTGTGGGGTGGTTTTTGGCCGAGAAGACCCAGGCGCCTGGGAAAGCAGAGTTTTGGTTTTGGTTTGAGGCCAGAATTTTGGACTTGTTCAGTGTAATGCGCATCGATGAGCATCAGGCAGCCGAGATGGTGGAGGATTTTCCAGCGACAGATTTATTCAGAACAAAGTGGCGTTGGTTATTTCTGCAGGAAAAATTTCGCGGGTTACATTAATACAGTCCGCTTTTAAAGCCGATGGCTAACGTAGTCTTGACCTTTTGCTCGTGTCATAGGTAGCTGAAGCTATCGTCCGGACGTGTATGTTGAGTTTTTAATTTCACACTTTCGTCCAGACGATAGCTTCAACTACCCACGTATGTCGTTTTTTCAGAATGAGCTGTGGAAAGGTTACGCCTGGAGACTTACTAATCTTCACCCTGGCTGCGGCTGCGATGCCCCCTATAAAGATTGTAAAATATTTTTCCTTGGGTAAAAAGTTCGTCTGGCAGACGGTGGTACGGGTTGATGACGACACGGGATGTGGGCATAACTACTTGACTCACGTCAGCGCAAGTTTTTCAAGAGACTTGTCGACTGTAGACCAGCAACCCATTTCTTTAACACCATGCTCAAGATAATCCTGATATCGTCAGCGTTTGACCTGCTTTTCCGAAGACGATAACCGGCAGCAACCATCTATCGAAAATGGCCTGAGGACCTGCGGCATGGTCAAAAATGATGGAGACCTGCCCCGGGATGTACTCTTCGATGAGTCTGAGGCTGACAGAGAATCCTTCGACTGACGTTGCGGTCAGCGGGATGGGCGCCGTCATGATGTCGAGGAAAAATGAGCTATTGTAGCTCAAGGGATGAGTCTTTTGGTCTGGAGGCTGCGGCGACGGCAAGGTCTGAACTGACGAGATAGCTGTTGGAATTTATGGTATGAAGTGAAGCTTTCATGAAGAGCGATGCGCACGAAATGCTTGTGTAGAGCACCTACCGGATGACAACTCTGGCATACGCTAACCGCTTTGGGAGCCACTCCAATCGCGCGGCGCGCCAGGGATCGATGACTTTCAACCGCTGCGAGTTTTGACGAACGGCCCACTTCTTAAACACCACATCGCGCGCCTTTTTTTCTTCTGCATCTCTGACTCTTTCGCCTCTTTTCTGCCCCAGCTGCAATAGCTGACGCATCCGAGTCTTTAGCTTTTCTCTTGCTCCAGCTGCAATAGCTGACACCTTCAAACCTTCTTTTTCCTCAGCCAAAGTTGAAGCTGAAGCCATCCGCCATCATGTCAACCGGGTGGGATGTTAGGCGTATATTCAACTCGAACATCAATCCGCTCGTTGCCCTTGAGGACTTCTTAATCACTGAATTTCCTGATCCGGAAGACCGCCGTGGATTCACGGATGCCGAGCTTGAAAGTGTCAGGCACGACATGAGAGTGCGGCAAAATCCTATACCGGTGGACGAATTCATCCATCAAGTGGAGTCGATGAGCTTCTTCGATAAGGCCGAGTCCGAAAAGCTGTTGGGGTGGATGTCCCGCGACTTTGTCTCATGGGTCCCCTTGGGTCGCGACTCAATTGACGGCACCGCATACCGAGTTGTCCTAGGCGTCTCCAGATTCAGCAACGTGCAGCCTTACAGCCATCGCGGTCGCGGGCCTGGTTATCTCCTGGGCACCAACTTTATCGCCCTCAATGTTCTCGGTGCGGAGACTAGCGTTCAGGAATCTTCGCGATACAACCGCCGAAAAGAGAACTACACTGACAACGATGGGTTCACCACAACTTATGACTCCGCTTCTCCCACTGACTCGGCTGCTCCCACTGCTAAAACTGCTTCCGCTGATGAGGCTTCCCCCGCTCCTTCCCCAGGTTTCGTGTTCCACCAACTTGGAAGGCTATAGTTCTTCGGTGACGATGAGATGCCGGCCATCATAAGCGAGCTAGAAGAAGACTCATGGCAGGATACCGGTTACGTCGTAGCCGCGCGCATCAGCGACAAGGATGGCCGCATGGAAGGACTCTATGTCATATTCGAATGCTTACCAGACGAAAATCCTCAGAAGGTCGCTGGGCACCGGGGAACAATGCCCCCGTCAGATATCCCGTTTTCCTACGCGTTCATTGGAGATAAACTTAGTGGGAGAAGGTTTGGTGGAAAGATCGAGTGGATGAACCCCGTTGATCGGGACATTGAGATTGTCCGAGTGGTTCGTCTGGACGATGGGAGCTTGGGGAGCGTTGCCGGCGGCACCATTGCCAAGTAGTGTGTACAGCGTGTTTTACTTCTCATATCAAATTTGATAGGTAACATAGATGGAACTTATAGCCGCTAGATGATGGCTACCAAGAACAGTTCACAGCGAACAAGAAGATCTAAATCGAGTGGCCGAGAAACTTTGGATATAGTACCCAGAAGGAGAAATCCATTGAGTTTGAAGTACGCATCTATGTGCTACTTAGTCGATCGAAACGACAACTTTGCCAAAATGCCTTTGCTCCCATATATACTGGAACGCCTCCGGAACATGATCCAGATCATACACCTGCTTATCCACAACCGGGTGAATATCTTTCGCCACAACTGCGCGGTTCATTTCCTCGAACTGCAGGCGCGAACCAACCAAAAGTCCACGGAAAGTACAGATGTTGGACAGAACATCAAGGAAGGAAGGCTGTTCCTCGCTGTCGCCGCCGATGAAGCCAACAATCGTAATAAGACCGTCAATCCGGATCGACTTAAGAGACTGCGCCATTGTCTTCAGGCCACCGACCTCAATAACGTGATCAACGCCACGATCTCCAGTGAGCTCTTTCGCAATTTCGCCCCAATTGGCTTGTTCTTTGTAGTTGATGACATAGTCGGCACCGAGCTGTTTCAATCTGTCTTCTTTCTCCTTAGTAGAGGTTGTCACTATGACCCTGGCGCCGGCGGCTTTGGCAAACTGTGACTTGTTAGCAATTTGCCTCGCTTAAGGATACCTTTAGAGCATTCGGAAACGACATTGACTAATGAGTGCTTCAGTTTGCTGATCTTATATTTATTAAAAGTCTAATTTTCACCATCAGACCTCAAAGCCATGCTGCTTCTCTCCTATCTCCTTGTATCCAAGATTTAGAAGTCCAGCAGTCTTTATGGTGGCGCAAGACTCGCACAGGCTTTTAGATACTTTGTCTAAGTGGTGCAGCTTTAATGATCCGGCTAAGGGAGTCTAATGATCTGATTTTAGTGAGCGCATGAAGCGTGTTGGATTAATCACATGCTGCCTCCTGGTGTAGACGCTCCTACAATGCAAACATACTGAATGCAGAGTACAAGAATTATCAGTTGCGAAAAACAATTGGTTTCTCCGATATCTTGAGAAGTGGCGGGATTGAACGCACGGACTCCGGCATTGATGATGTAAACCACCGCAGACTTCCGGCGGCTTCCCGACGCGTCTTAAATGATGACTTCAGCGAAGACGAAACTTCTGGCAGAAGAAGAGGGATCCTGGGACTGCTCTCATCCAGTACCTGGTTCAAGAAGATGGATTGTTGCAGTGCAAGGCTTATGGCACTGTTTCTTTCTACGCATGTTGACTGTTGCCAGCTGACGATGGCCGCGTACGTAAGGCAATGAGCTTGGACCATCGGCTGTCTGCAGATGACGCAAGCTATCAATTACTAAATCCACCTGTGGCCTGCCGACGGTAAAGCTGCTCCAAAAGTATCCGATACCATGAATCCATTTACATCTATCGGAATAAAATTTCCACCACTACTTAACTGCGCCTTTTCGCTCGGAATTTCGGCACAGACTGCACATCATAAGACATATAAACACGAACATCACTCCATTCCTCAAACATATTCTCCCATCTCCCAAGAAGCCTCGTCAACAGTTCCGAGAGATACACAAAATATTCTTCTCTTCACTATGCCTTCCGGAACATGCCTCTGCGGGGATATTGCCGTTGAGTATACCGGTATGTAGCAGCTGCATTCGACTACAGTCCAGACGAAACGCTAACAATTCTTAGGTGAGCCGGCCGTCACAGCTTTATGTCACTGTGTCGACTGCCAAAAGTGGACCGGTGCAGCTTTTACATCCAACATTGTCGTACCGCGCACAAACTTCCGAGTCCTCCGAGGAAATCCAAAAGCATTCGACGCAATCGGGGCTTCCGGAAAGATCAACAAGCATTTCTTTTGCCCACGGTGCGGCAGCAACCTCTACTGCGAGCTCGAGATTATGGAGGAGATGACGGTTGTTAAGAGCGGTATCCTCGATGGTGGCGCTTCGAATCACGAGATATCGGTGGAGTTCTACAACAGAGACCGATTGGGTTATACAGTTCCGGTGTCAAGCGCAGCGCAGAAGCCCGAATTCTCATAGATAATGGGCTAGACTTAATTATCATTGGCTTTAAGCTTTGCCCTTGAAATCGCTGTTGTGGAAATGCGCTAGTGATACTCTACGGTACGTTCTGCGGTTGGCCCGCGGTGCGCTTTCATCTTGTACGACATCACGTCAGCACCAGGCGGCAATATCGCAACAGGAAAACGCCGTAGAACAGGGCTTGATTCTACTAACTCTTCTTTGCTTCTATGGCTAAAGTTTGATATTCGAGCGCTCAGGACCACACACTCAACGACGCTGTGAATGCATTTTCAAAAAGCCCGGACCGCCTTTTCCATGGATCCAGGGAGTTGCTGATTAGTCTTCATCACTGTGGAGAGCCAGTAATCTAACGCAACGGTACTTTTATACGGTTGCCACCCGGGTACTGAATTGTTCAGCTCTAGAAAAGAGCCAGTGGTCGGACTGTTATAGTCGAGGTGCTCGAGGGTGTTTCTAGTAGTATAAAGTAGCAAGGAGGAGGCGAATCTCCATACCTTCCCGTGGGTGGCTCTAAGCTGAGAGTCGGGAATGAGTGAATGCCAATGGGGTCTTCGCTTTTGGGTCGGGGACATCGTGTTGCGTGCCGGGCCCTTGTGCTTCCGTCGACTTAATAAGACTGCGTCAACCTGAAGTGACTGCCCTTGCATTACAGACCCACCCTCGTCAAGTAGGCTAGGGCTAGCTTATGTAGCAATGCATAAGCTAACACTTCAGCTTCGTAACATCCTTGCAGGTGATACTACGTATGATATCTCTGCGTTGATTTGGTTGGTTATGATAGGTTACACCCTGACGTGGTGAAAACCGATCAAAGGATTTTCGGTGTCACTCAGCCTTGTTGCCTTGTTAAGCTCACGTTAGGCGTTCACCGCCGATATAGACCTTTCGTATTCAACGGGAGGACGCTATATTTTCAAGGCTTCTCCAGGTCTCTGAAGGCGGGCTGGAGAAGAGGCTAAATATTGTTTGTGCTAGCATCTTCATCTGTCATGTCCTCGCGTGCAATGCAGCCTCGGCAGGGCCAAACCATCTAGCCTTTGCTAAAAACTAGGAACCTGTGCGACATGACTTTATCCTGGGAGGTCGATGTTCTCGACTCCCAGGTTTCGAGATTTTGCCTCGCCGACATGGGAATGAGTCCAAAAAAGTCCTGAAGCAATGTAAATGCGCCGTCCTCACTTATACTGTCCATCGCAGTTCCATTAGGGCGATGAATAGGGGAACGCGTTCTATGGCATCCCAATAAACTCCAACCAAGCTCGATTCAGGCTACTCGACCCCATGACCGAAAATCTGGGAGGAATGGGCAGAAGTGCTTCAGGGGCTGAGGAGGCGGACCAATGAAATATCAGTCACCCGAATCCTCTCTGTCAGTATCGCGGGATCACTACGTCACGCATCCCTTTCCAGGGTTGTGTAACGGTTTCTGCCTGGTACTGACCTTCCCAGCTTCCCGCAGCTTCTTTCAGCCTCGTCAGGGGAACGTTGCAGTGAGTACTGTAAGCAAGCTATTAGAGAGACATCGAAGGGATAAATATGAAATGAAAGATAGAGTTGACAAGATTTGAGTGAATCAACGGCCTATTTGTACCAAAAAATGATTCGTGTACTCATTCGTTCCCTCTACTTTCGCATTCGCATTCAACAGGTCTCGGCCAAGAACGCCACAACATGGAGTGCAGCGAAAGGTTGCCCTCTACGTGAATATCGTGTAACACACATTTACGTCACGATTATTGGTAATCTCGCATCCGCCAATCAATTGATCGAGGAGGTAACTCACGGCGAAGGCTGCAGCCACGCATTCTGTGTGATACCGCTTATCTATTGGCTCTCAGCTTAATAGTCGCCTGCTGCCTGTATGTAACGTTGCAACATGACTGTTCTGTAGTAGAACAAGTGGCGATCTCCTTCAGCCTTGTCGCAAAAGCGTAAGCAGAATGGTCTTTTAAGTGGCGTCAGAACCCTCAGCAGAATAAGAGTGCATGTGATACATATCGCTCTCAAGTTCAGATTCGAACAGGAAAGATGCAAAGATCGAGACACGAGTTAGTAAACGACCCGCTTATGCTATATTGCCTTACAACTTACTGTGTTCCCCAACAAGCATTCCTCTACTTCCTTTGAGCAATCTTGAGCCGTCTCTCCTCGCTCAAAGCACCGCATCTGCGGATAGCAGATCCTGTTCCCGTCGGACATCTTACGAACACCTCAACAGTACAAATGATGTTGACGATGCATCTGATGACCCCACACGTTTTAATTTGTTAACTCGGTCTACCAACGAGAACGACGGAGCGCCAGAGGCCATACTTTCGTCTCCTAAGCAGACTTTCCACTTTCTGCCAAGTTGGCTTCGGCCCCAACTACCTGAAGGGTGGCGGTTTGGCGCCACTATGGGCGCAATCCTGTCTTTTTGCGCCCTTATTGGTAACGTCATCGTCATGGCCATTGTTTCGGGCTCTATCGACGACAAGGATAGTCAGGGATCAGCTTTCGCCACTATTCGTCAGGGTCGCTGCTCGGAAATGGAGCACATCCAGCTTGGGATCCATTTGATCATCAACGTCGTCAGCACACTACTGCTTGGGGCAAGCAATTATTGCATGCAGTGCCTTTCTGCTCCCACACGGAGCGAAATTGATAGGGAGCACAAGCAGAGGAGATTTCTCGACATTGGTGTTCCCAGTCTGAGGAACTTGCGCGTCATCAAGAAAGAAAGGCTTGTTTGCTGGTGCTTGCTGGGACTATCCTCCCTGCCACTTCATCTGATGTAAGTCCATCTGCTCCAATGGGCGAGCGAAGATACCCGGCGGAAGAAAGATCGAAGAAATACATTCAAATCATTCAAATCTCTCAAGACAGTGGCTAACATTTCACAGTTACAACTCGACCTTCTTCGTATCATTGACCAACAGTTCTTACGACATATACATTGCCTCTCATGATTTTCAAAACGGAAAGTGGTTCGACAATAATCTGATCTCGGATGGCAATTTCATTCATACAAGTCCAAGCGCGATCCAAGAACAGGTTCAGGGGCTCGGAATCCAAGGGAACGGGTCTGTATTTGAAAGACTTGACAATGTGGACTGCATTGAAGCCTATGCAAAAACACCATTGCCGGATAGGCGTACCCTTGTGTTGGTTTCCTCCACTTTGCCGCGCGACAATTACCAGCTTGACCAGACATACAAGTTTGACAGCAACGCCCGAGGCAACTGTAAGTACTTCCAACGGCTTCCCGATTCATGATGACCGACAAATTCTATTCACCTGCTTAGCAAACTCATCGATCTATTCTTTTACAACTTACCGCGGTCGGTTATTGCCTGATAGCCCTACGTCACGAAACAACTGGTTCAACTGGATATGCTCACAGAAAGATAATTATCCGGAAGATACCACCGATCCTATACCTCCGTTATGCAGCGATGGGTATTGGGAAACAATTAAGTCAAACGCGTCTCAGTGGACCGTAGATGGATTCAAGATCGACTACTGCATCAGCGAGAGACTCGAACACGAATGCAAGTTGAAAATGGCAGGACGTCTATTAATTGCCATCATTGTGTTCAACGCTATCGTATGTTGCCCTTAATATTCTGTATGGATTTCAATGCTAAAGGTATTCGTGGTACAGAAAGCCATCACCATCACTTTAGTTGTCTGGAGAACACATGATGAGCAGTTAATGACCATTGGCGATGCTGCAGCCTCCTTCATCCAAGAACCTGATCTGGTGACGAAAGGGTTGTGTCTGTATGCCAGGGAGGATTTCGACCGCTGGTATCTTAGCGCTCACAACCACTCTTCCGCGAGATCATTCAAGTCAGAGGCAAAGCGACGCGCGGTAGCAGCGAGTAAACGAAGATGGATATCCATTATTATTCTGTCAGTGAGCAGAATTGATGCAGATTGAAGAGAGGCTAACTAAATTTAGGGTCTCCGTCGGCTTAACCATAATCTTGGGCCTTCTGGGATACGGTATCAATGATTTGAAAGTGAAGCGTGGATTCGAGGGCTTCCGCTCCCTCTGGGAGCTTGGCCTTGGCACGGTGAATAGGTTCACGTTGATCACGGGCTGGGGCCTACCTACATCCGGTGATGGGGCGGTCACATTGGCTATCCTGGTCGCTAACATACCTCAGACGTTGTTTTCAATGTTGTATCTGCTCATAAATGGCTTATTCACGAGCCTTTCCCTCGCACGCGAGTGGTCCCGGTACGCAAATCATGGAACTTCGTTACGAGTCTCCAAAAGGCGTGGAAACCAGCGATCTACATATTTCCTCCAGGTCCCGTATCGCCTTGCCATCCCTCTTATGTCAATATCGGCGTTTCTGCACTGGATCATGTCGCAAGCCATCTTCTTCAGCCAAGTAGATGCAAGGAGCCCAATTGGAGAACCATCGATATATGCGAAACTTGACGGCCCTACGACTTGCAGTTACTCTCTCCTCGCTATTATGATCACAGCTATCGCAGTTTTCGTACTTATGGTTTTTGCGGTAGCGCTAGGCTGGCGCAGACTTCCATCGGGGATGCCGGTAGCTGGAAGCTGCAGTGCAGCCCTTTCTGCAGCATGTCACTGCCCAGAGGGAACATCCGAACTCCTACCGGTCATGTGGGGTGCGATACCGGACATGATAGAACACACCGCAGATGGGAAACAAGTGGGGCATTGCGCATTTTCCAACGATTCGGTGGAAGCACCGATTGAAGGACGTCTCTATGCGTAAAAATGACCTCAAGTACTGATCTGCGATTGAAATCAGCACTTGTAAAGTCATGGACACTATGATTAGATTCATTGCTAGAATCATTTCGATGGCACAACATGTAATCTATCTTGTTAACAGCGATGTACGAATCATCAACGCACCCGGCTATGTAACATCTAATAAAACACTCTTACTATTCAATCGCACTAGTGATTGCTATGGCTTGGAGATTGTGTTGCTTAGAATGCTCTGATTGGCTAAAGCAAGAGGACGAGTCCGCCTTGCTGGAGAGCTCCGCTCCACCGGATAGCTCCGTGTGAGCGTTCCACTTTCCCAACACGGAAACTTAAAGAACAGTGAACAACTTTAAAATGACTTGATGCAGTGCCATATGTCGACTTGTTCTCATTCCATCATATCTCTAACACTACAAAATGGCACACATCGCATCCTCCCCCAAACCCCGGGCCATTCCCACCACCGATTCCCACCCCAAACCCACCATTTCCCCCATCGCCTCCCTCATCTCCGGTAGCATCGCCGGCGGCATCGAAGCAACGCTAACCTACCCCTTCGAATACGCCAAGACCTGTCTCCAACTCCGCTCCGCCACCTCTGCGGGCCCTTCCAGCACTAACCCCTTCCACGTGCTCCTCCACACCGCCCGCACCGAAGGGATCCCAGCCATCTACGCCGGCTGCTCCACGCTCGTCCTCGGCACCGCGCTGAAGGCCGGCGTGCGCTTCACGACCTTCGACAGCGTCAAGAATAGCCTCGCCGGACCGGACGGGCGGCTCAGTCCGGCCCGCAGCATCTTTGCCGGGAGTGTTGCGGGTGCAGTGGAGTCCGTCGTCGCCGTCACGCCGACCGAGCGCATCAAGACGGCGCTGATCGACGACGCCAAGGGCGCAAGGCGCTTCCGCGGGTCGGCGCCGCGCGCGGTGGCGGTGTTAGTGAGGGAGCAGGGGTTGAGGACTATGTATCGTGGGTTGGTTAGTACCACCGCCAAGCAGTCGGCGAACTCGGCGGTACGGATGGGGTCGTACAACGCCATGAAGGAGGCGTATCGGGCCAGGTTTGGATGTCTGCCGAAGTCGACAGCGGAGACGTTTGTGTTGGGAGCGATTGCCGGGACGGTCACGGTGTATGCGACGCAGCCGTTTGATACGGTGAAGACGCGGGCGCAGAGCGCGCGGGGGGAGAGGCTGGGGCAGGCGGTGAGGGGGGTGTGGCGGGATGGCGGGGTGAGGGGGTTTTGGAAGGGGAGTACGATGAGGCTTGCGCGGCTGGTGTTTGCGGGGGGGATTGTGTTTTCTGTGTATGAGTTCGTGGCTGATTCGATTAAGGACGTGGTTTGAACAATGATATGCGGGGGTGTATGAAAGATTCCAATTGTCGGACTTATAAGTAGCAAAATATTCATGATAAACATGCGCCGAAGGAGTTACATTCTCAGTCTACATTGAGGCCAGCACTTGAACTTTGTTACAAATGCGTTGGTTCTACATGTACATGTTTTACAGACCCCAAAGAGACACGTGGACCATAATCATGAGGAATACATACAGCAAAATTGTAAGTAGTCTCGATACAATTAGCATTGAATCCGTCGACATAATACCGCATCGCTTGCTGACGGTGATGGGAATGGTAGACTGACTGGCCTGCAGCCAAGTATAGTTTGGGCGTAGAGCTGAAGCGGACGAGAACGTTGGAATATCGTAGAGTGAAAGAACGAAGGAAAGAAGTAAGTTTAAGGTCTGAGTTTAGAAAAGTAGTCATATAACAAGAAAACTGTTATCCCTTTCCGAGATATATATTAAGTGATAGCTAGAATAAACTAAAAGCATGATGTATTTCCAAGCCAAAATCTATTACACACTACCGCGTCCATCCTTTCAACTTTCCCATCTAACAGTCCGCTCCCGAGAAAGTCGGAATCTCGGGGACTCTGTTCTGAAACTGACTGATGAGAGAGGTGCCGCTTGAGCAGGTATCAGACCTGGCCCTCAGCTTACTACGGGGCAAAAGGTACTGCTTAGGGTCGCCGACGGCGAAGGCATCTGGAACGCGCGAAAAGATGACGTCAACAGGGTTGCTACCCTTTCCGGACAAATATGCCTTAAGCGCCTCCAGAATCCTATCGTACGTAGCTTCTTCCTCCGCCCAGAGCTGCGCCGAGATTCCGTTAGTACAGCTTCAGCAGCGTTTGCCAGGCGGGATACGTACCCAGAACTGAGCCCCGACGGTGCCTTCCCATCCCTCGCCGACGTTGCTTCCAGCATTGAAGAGGGAATGAAACAGCTTAGGCCGGACGTCGGGAAAGGTCGACTGATACCAGGGCCGAAGGTTGGCGAAGAATCCTTGCGCCACGACCGACGCCCGCGCAACGGGCTCCCCTGTGTCGGCATTTACACCCATCTGCTCCGTCAATATGTCGTACATCGCACCAGTCGCTTGGAGGAACCCCATCATCCTGAACCGAAGGGTCCAGCGTCCGAGCCGCGTTTCCTCTTTGGAATGGAAGACGGTGATGCCGACGTTTTGAAGGGGGGTGCCGCGCTCCTCGAGAGCGAACGGCTCTGTTTCGTTCATGGCGAGTGGCGCGGCAATGGCCGTAGTGGTAAACGCCAGAGCGGACTGCGCCGACGGGTCAGAGGTGTCAATGCTATCTGTTCGGAGGATGCCTTACCGTGAGAGCAGTGAAGAACTTCATGTTTGCTAGGCTTGTTGGAATGGCTTGTTGCAGTAATGGATGGATTGTGGTACTGAGCAAGTCTTTCTGCTGGTAACCAGCCCAGTTAAATAATCCTCAGCGACCTGATAGTTGACGTCGTGAACATGTCTTTGTTCAGAGGTCCGTGCGCGAAAATGTTCCGACGCCCGCGATTCCAACGTCCGCAAATTGGTCCCCGAATCCTTCGAATACCAAGGCGTCGACATAGGGAATTCTTGAGCTAATCTTTCTCCATAATTACATGTTCAGAAAGTCGTTCAACGTGGGGTTGATGTATAAAAAAGGAGAGGCTCTAGGGCGGAGGTTTTAGCGGTCCCTGCTCTTAGGTACTAAACCCGAAAGGGATCAGGGATATTCCACTCTGGGAAAAATGGAGCGATTAACTGACACGAGTGCTTTGGACATCAACATCGCTCTCAGGTTCACTTGGGGGCGGAAATGTAGGTGTATGCGACAATCGATTGCTAGATAAAGAAACACAGGTCGTGCGACTAGGCCACCCAAGACTAATTTCAGGGGTAGGTTGGAGCTTTCGAACATGTCTGGGGGCGAAAAAAACGGTGTTGAACACGGATATCCAACACATCGTACTGCACAGACATAGATGGCTCATACCACTACAGCCTGGATAGAATCCACCTTGAGAAGCCCTTGAAAGGCGAGTATTAAAGACAGCACATTCCATGGTTCTTCGAGCATCAACACCCTTCAGACTTCAAGTCAAAATCCCGTCCACGTTATCACAGCTTTACTCGCACTATTTTGCACCTTTTCAAACACCATGCGTTTCCAGCCTTCCCCGATCGCATCTGTTGCTTTCGCACTCGCAGCACTCGCCAGTGCCATCAACGCCCTTCCTCTCGGCGATGACGCAGCAGACCTTGGCCCGTCCGATCACAACAGCACGGCCGTCGAGAAACGCGCCAATGTTCTGCCCGAAGACTGTCAATTGGCGCAATACTTCACCGGCAACGTCGACTGCTACTTCAAGCACAACGACGGCGCCGACTGGCTCAACTACATTGTCCAAATCACCCCTACCGGCCAGGACTCTGATGGTTGGTGCAAGGGTATTACCGTACGTCCCACAGTAAAAGATACTCTAAACAGTAGAGGAGACTAACAGATCGCAGGACAACATTAAGGGAACTTGCGGGAAGGAGGTGGCCCTCAAGGGCTGCAATAAGAAGTGGGAGTGGAAGCAGATTCAAAACCCGTCAACGAACGAGGCATCCATTGCCTACGGCATCGACCTGAACTTCCATTACAAGTGGCCGTGGAACGAGGAGACCCGCGACACTACTTGTGTTAAGGAGGCTATTGAAAAGGCCACCTGCGGTGCTACTACCACTTGGACTCACGGCGGGTGCTACAGATGGGCCGACTACCACTAGTGTCAGGCATCGCGGCGCTGATGGAGTTGAAAGTTAATTGAGGTATTGAATGCGAGGGCAACATTTACTGTAGAATGTATTAGATTTAATAATACCGACTATTTGGAAAGCAGTTCGCGATTTCGAACATGTGCATACCGGTTCAAATAGTTTCTTCCATGTCAATAGAGGCAATAAACGAGCCATCGACGCTTACCTGTGCTCCTGTGCTTGCTCTGCTTTGGCTACTGGATAAGACTAGACGAATTCTTAGCCAATACTGCCTCAAATCTCGTACGGACTTCCTGGAGCTGCATCTTTGAGCTCCTATGTGATCCTTTGGTCCTTGCGGCTTTGATTCCGTGTGGACGTTCGATTCTTGGGGTCGAAAGGTCCCGTGTGTCCTGGATTTGTAATTTTCTCGTCAGCACGAGTAGTTGGTCATAGTTTTGATGCAGCCAAGCATATCTGTAAGTTGCTTGAAGCCGATGAATATTCCAGGGTCTGCGTCCGCCGCGTTGGACGCCAATTACGTCCCTGAAGAAGCTGGGAAAAGGATCACCGATAGCATTTGGTTCCGCGGGGGACCGGAGATACTAGTGACGGCCTTATGCGCATCAGCAAGCCCACGAGGTGCATAGAATGCAGGCGTTTCTCGGGGTCTTGCTGAGCTGTGATGGCGGACAGGGCCATAGTTGGGCCAGCGGCCTCTGTCGGGCTCTTTTGCGCTTTACTAGCCAGCACAGCAGGAGTTTTCGTCTCGGTAGTCTTGGTCTGCAGACGCATGGCAGCAGCGGGTATCGGTGCGAAGGATGATAGGTGGGGGTACCACGCGTTTTGCGGGGATTGCAGGAATCAGGGCAGCGGGGCGGCGGGGCCTGCAGCTGAAACCCAATGGTATCGTACAGCTCGTCGCTGATGTCGGCAAGGGGCTGCCGATTGGCAAACTATTCATGCCTGGTTAGCTGAACATGATAGCCAGCAATGGATGGAGGAGACGGCGAGGGACTTAGACGACCGGAGAAAGCCGTGTGAGTACACGCGCGTCAAGCGCCGGGTTTCCGGCAAGAATGCTGCGTAAGGGACATTCGGGTAAGTGTGTCAGAAGGTTAAGGCGCTGCCGACGTCGTCGTGCAGCGGGCCGGCCCTAGTGCATTTTGGATTGGTGGGATTACTGGGATTTAGCCGACCACATATTTTGTCAACACTGCTTCCCGCCACCTTCCCGCCTTCGCACTACCGTGTAATGGGGTTTAATGCCGTAAGTTGATGTAGGTCTGTCCATGCTCGGCATATGGAGAGTTGAGTCTACAGAATTTATGCTTACGATTGTTGACATGGTATTGAATCCGTCGGTCAAAGAAATGGTAGCCATGCCGATTCTACATCCCAGTAAGATACCGTTGGACACTATCATTAGCTTGCCAATTCAGCTCGCAGCGTCATTTCTGGCTCTCCTCTGGAACAAGTTGGGCGAGTGCTGGGGAGATTGATCGCCCACTCACGGCGTGCAGGTAACGCTGCAAGAGAGACCATAAGGAGAGCTACTTTCCGCGCCATCCGTGCCAAGAATCGCGAGCCAAGTTACGCCGGATATCACATTGGGGACATGCAAGGTATCAGGATACGGTGAAGACTCGCCATTTTGTTCATTCAGCCTTCTCATCTGCAGGTTTTCCAATCCGAAAAATGCCTCAACACTGCACACCAAACAATTGTCCCCTTCTTAGGATAGTCTGGATAGCAACATGGTGTCATTGCATTTGAAATTGCCACGACGAAGTCTTCGAGGCCAATGGCCTGCTGCCATCTGGTATTTGCTTTTCTGGCTTAAGAGCAGAAACGTAACTAAGGAGGTTAGGGATACTAGCTTTCTTAGTTCTACCTCCACTATGCGATACTAAAGCACAGCATCTATGTAGCATAACTCTTGTAAAAGAGGTCCAAAAGAATAGAGATAACTGTTCTAACCAACCTCTGGACGATACGAAAAAGGGAAAATGGGGAAAATAGTGAGAGATCCGGCTCAGGATGTGACGACTACTGAGGAATGATGTGTCACACTTGCGAGGGGTAGGGTCTTGGCGCAAGGCCTTGGATTGGTATCTAATATGATGCCGAGGAGCGAGGTCAGACCAACTCATAGATGCATAGCAAAGCGTGCATCTGCAAAAGAGTGGACAAGAGTTGTCATTTCCCTGTCAACGAGCTGAAAACCAGCTGTCAAACTATCACTGCCTGAATACGACGCGCGTTGTTGATCATCTTATTCTTTGAATCCCTTTCACACGTAAGCTACCCTCACCCAGGCCCTCTTCACAGCACGTATCTTTTTCAACTGCTGCTATATAATGGGGCATGGATGGCTGCAACTCAAGGAAGTAACAAATTCCGGCTGTTTCACACTGTTCAGCATCAGCCCGTATGATTCATGGCTTGAGACTCGGTCAGGAGCCAGTGCTAACTCTGCTTTTTACTAGCACCCGTATTACTGGCATCGTCACCTCCTACTACTCTTCTCCCTGTTTTGACTTCCGCTTCTATTCTTCCATAGCACCGCTAGGACTATCGTTCATCCACCTTCCCCTTGGTGAGCATCACTTCTTACCGCTAAGATGTTTCGTCGATTAGAATGCAGCATTACTGACTATGTGACAGGTTTTGGGCTCCAGATCAGGAGGTTATCGATCAACATGTTCTTCTCCGGGCCGGATTACCGTTTCCATGTATGTTCTAACATGACTCTCTACGACATTTGGCTAATTCTTAAAGTTCGAGATTGTTGTCGTACTGGTTATTGCGCTCATCATCTACGTCTTCATGTCTATTGCCTGGATCGTTGGACAGTCTCTTTGGCGGATCCAGGAGAAGGTCAATCGGCATGAGCTCACGATTGCGGATCGAGACTATGTTCCGCACCGCTGCAAGTGTCAACGGACTTCCTTGGCTTTTTGCTCCGACGATCCCTGTCTCCCATACGGAGAAACCAGTTTCGAGAAGTTTAGAAGGTTGTGCAAGGAGCTGGATGACAAGGACGACATGCGAAAGACCTTAGCCTCTATAAAGGAAACTTCAGAAATTCTTCGACAGGATTACAAAAAGGTGAGCGACAATGCGGACATCCTTTGAAGGCGTTTTAATAAACTGAACGATAGTGACTGAAGGAGACAGGGGAACCCGAACGGGGTAGGAGGAGCTTAGAGGGAGACGATCATGAAAGCAAAGCGGAAGAGGAGGAGAAAATGAGGCAAAATGAAGTGGAGAAGGGGAAGGAAAGGCAAAAGGAAGACAATAAGAACAACTTGACAGATAAAAATATGGGGAACAACGACGGGGCAAAGGCGGTGGAAGCATTAGGGGTAAAACAGGCTGGAGCACCAGATTCGAAACTGGTGGGCGCGTAGGAATACAACGGTTACATAGCTGCATAGGGATAAATTTTATGGACTGAGAGAAAAAGGCTCGCAAGGTTGATGAAGATAGATCAAAATCTTAGGGTACGTGACTGATTAGAATAAAGGTGCGGTTTGAAGATCGAAATGTCCAGCAGAAGCCGACGCGCTTATAGAGTACTGTCGTAAAGAATCCGTACAAACGAATCCCATGCATATAGAAAGAATTTTCATGATGTAATAGAGCGTAGTGTTTTGAAGATCGTGTGAAGATCATCAATTGCATTGCTTGAAAGAAAGTTGAGAGCTAGAGAAGCCAGACAAGGGGCAAATCAACGAGAGAGATAAACGAGAAATTAAATCATCATAGATAATAGTCGAGTGATCAACGTTTGACCGTTTTAACTGGCTCGCCTGTGTTCGGTTTGCCAGGAAAGAAAGCTTTTCCTGAGGAAAGGATTCCCTTCCGTTGCCCAATGAAATATGTCCCCCGTTTCCACCTTTCACCCCCAGGTACTGTCAGAATTCTTTCTTGCGGAGTGCGTCTGGGTGGCTTGCTAAAGTATAGAGGGTCAAGTGTGAAGACATGTAGATCGTTTAGCGCATGTCGACCAAGCAAAATTCCGTATGGGACATCATCCAAAACATAGAACTTGGAGGCTTCCACACTTTGAGGACTATGACCGTGATGACCACCCTTGTAGTTGATCTTCAAACTTCCTAGTGGATGAGTCTCTGTGTGGTCCAAATCGATTAATGTGGCATCCTCTTCTTCGTCTTTGGTTGTCGCCTTGTAGGAAAGACCAAGCTCGGAAACCCGACTCGCGGATATCAAGTTCATGCTGGAACCCGTGTCCAGAAAAGCTTCGCAATAGTAGTCGTTTCCATCTTCGTTGTCGACCCGGATGAATATGGTTTTGGCGTTTCGAGATTCCTATTCGATTCAGCCAGGAGTTCTTTGGTGACAGTTGTACTGCTAGGGTGCTTACTGCCTGCTTGTGAGATTCATCAGAACCCAGGGTCCATAATTCAAGAGTTGTGACTTGCTCCGAAAGAGTGCACAAGATCCATCTTAAAAGATCAATGAACCAGATCCAGAGCCGTGCATGAAAGCTCTGGCCAATGGCTGGACCATGTCGTTCGTCAGTGCCAGAAAGTTGATGTGGGTCCATTTCGACAAGATGGATGCTTTGTTTCGGGTGAAAACTCGAAAGGTTGCTGGTCTTGCTCTCCAATGCGATATTTGATCAAGGAAAGAGACGCTCACTTATAGTTCAATCAGGCGGCTCAGCTATTGCCAAGGCTACGTTCCCGATTTGAGCTCACCCAAGCCGGTAAACCATCCGGCTCAGCTGCAGCCAATTATACGAATAGACTCAATGTGCGGGGCTCACACAGGCTTACCGTTTTGCTGGATTCGCCACCTCACTGACCGGCCACCGGTGAGTCGATGTAGGCAGAATGCAGTTGAGCCACAGTGGCGTTCTTTCGTAAGCGCTAATTCCGCAGTGTTCTCATCTGGCTACCCGTCGCATCCGGTTGAAGAGGCTGGCTATGCAATTGTAAATTGCGGAGATTTCAGTATGATGAAAGAGCACATGTTAAGAACTACGCGGCTTTGGATTTCCAGAACGCAGAGCAAGCCTCGACATGTCACTTCCAAACACAATTTCTCGCGGCAGCGATGAGGGGGAAAGTCCACAACGACCACCTTTGAGGCATCGCGAAACCCATGACAGCACCTACTACAAGCCGTATGCCAATTATGCGTATTGGGTTGGCCGGCAACCAACATTTGCAATTTTTCGACGGTTTGCCTCTCTCAATGCCCTGAATCTGCTTGCCCTCCAGGCCGAGATATCTCACGAGGAACACAAGTTGAGGACACTCCAGCTGGAGGACGATCAGTTAGACAATCACACCAATTTTTTGCGGCTTATGGAAGCTGAGAACGGATCAAATGGGTGGAAGCAGTGGAACCAGATACAGAAACTCCGCCCAATGCTGAAGGAATACAGTAAGTGGCTCCTTATTCCTTACAGTGGGTATGGATGTTGACAGAGTGCGAAGATGCACTGTTGTTTGAGAACAAAAGGCTATTCCAGCTTGCCAAGCCCAATGCGTCTGACCGCAAAGAGCTGGTAAAAGGACTGGTCCACCGCAGCACAGGTGTTGGTTCCTTCCTTGAACATCCCGAGAACATCTTCGAGGAAATAGACGGTGAACATCAACACGAGGATCTGATCACTTTGGACCACCGGTCCGGCAATACAGACAAATTCACATACTGGGTGTTCGACAAGGCCTTTCCGTGGATTCACAAACGGCTTGAAAAGTTGTTGCCAGCCATGCCCTACTACGAGTACGAAGACTGCAAGATTGAGAGAGCATCTGGAGCTATGGTCATCGCTGGTGCTTCACTTCTACCAACTGCATCAATCTTTGCCCTCAACTACATTCCAACGACCGTATATCGTTTATTGTTTATTTCTTTCTTTTCATTCATTTTCACCGTAGCTTTGGAATTTTTCACCAGTGCGAGGAAGATCGAGATTTTCGCTGCTGCAGTGGCATTGGCTTCCGTCCAGGTTGTTTTCATCAGCGGACAGTCATGTTAACGCACGTAGGGTAGCCTCGAGCCACTAGCGTACTAGGAATTCCCGAGACGGTACGAAATTGAGTTTTGGGGGAATAGGATAGCAGCGGATCAATCTAAACGCCACACTTTGTGAACCAGAATGCTGCAGAGTCTAGACCACGTCACTAAGGTGCATAGCGCAACTCCGCGGGCATGGCAGCGAGTACTACTGGTAATTTCCATCACGAGGCAACCTTTGCAGGCAGACGCAACTGGCAAGGCTGCGCTGCTGCCTTGCAAAGCTGGAGTGTAGTGTGGGGACATGCAATGTGACGACGAGCTGTATGAAGAATGGTCTGACCTGTGCTGCATGAGTTCATTTTTAGGTGAGTGGTGCCATCGAGCTGAAGCCGACTTTTTGGGAAGAGGGGTGTTGGCCGGTTTATAGGCCGGTCGGAGCTTGGCATAGTAGACTCGCGAGGATGAGATTGGCCCCCCACATCCGATTATGCCGGCATTGGCGCATGTAAGCTGCACACCTCAGCTTTGTGCGAACTGCCTCTCGCTGGTTCCGCAGTGTTGAGCGGGCAGCACCTACTTGGCATCGAGGCTTTAGTGGCCATCCTCATGGGTCGATGCGACTCGTGTGTTCTATCCGGCTGCCGATCACAACCCCCCTCCTTTGGCTAGCCAATCATAGACTGCTGAACGTACGATCGAGACAGCAGCTGCAAGGGTGGAACAGCGGCGCCGAGCTAAACGTTGGCATCTCTTTCGATGGAGGCCAGTTCAGCGAAACCACGAGCAATTCGGCGAACCAATCTTGATATTCAATTGAAAACTTTGCGTCTAGATCGTTCCAGATATTTTAATGCTATGCACTGAGTGCGAGCCGGCGCCTCTGCACAAGAATGAGGGTAGTCTCCCCGTAACTCCCAGTCAAATTGAAGGAGATACTTTTTGACATCCTTTTCTTTCGCCTGCTTCACCACCTCATAACCCCATCATGCCTTGGAAAAGGTAGCACGGTTGATTTGTGCTCCATTCGGGAGTGCGTACCGCTAGGCCCATCTCGTGTGTTCCCTCGAGAAAACTGCCATAGTCTCTCATTGGGCGTATAGCTCTCTTGTGCGCATTATAGACTACTGACTTCTTATTGGATGAATGTGCGTTTTGGCCGCTCTGTGGTTCCTCCGTGAAAAGTCTCTCTTTTTCTTTCAGCGATTTGAATGCAGGATGGGCGTATGGGATGTACGCGGAGAGGCGCGTGTCGCGGATTTGGCGGGATACCGCTGTGCGGCGAGGCTGTGGCACGAAACTGAGGAGGTGAACGGGTGATGTATTGAGCTACCCGAGAGAAAGCACTAAATACCCCCTCGGCGCCCGTTCCTGCCAACACCGCCGCAACCTCGGGGAAACCCTTCCAATTCGGTTTGTTTGCGCCGAAGACCAATGTTTCCGCTCCTGGGTGCGTGCAGGCGAAGACCATAGAGGGTGCTCCATCTCCAGCGTTTTCATAGGCGTTCGTCGGTGGCTTCTTGAAGGGAATTTCGACGGGTGGAACCTGGAACACGCTTCGCTTATGCATCTTCACTGTGAACATAGGCATTAGCGACAAATTGAACCAATAGTCAGAAGGAGACAGCCTACATAGTGTGTCTTTGCCGGACTATCTCAGGCTGTTCCTGACATGCTGTGTCGTGCAAAGCAGTCGGTTCAGAATCTCTTGCGGGCACGCAGCCGGCACACGACCCCGGCCGTTCGCGCTGTGGTCTCTGGATCCACGAACGTTAGGTGAAGCGTCATCATCATAATTGAAAGCATCTTCCACAGTCGGTCCTGCGTTACAGTCGACGATTGCCCCCGTAGTTGTCATTGAGACACCACGCGCGACATCCTTGGGTATATGAAGCTAATATCCGGACGATTTTGTCGTATTTAAAATTTTACATTCACGTCTGGACGATGGCTTCAGATGACCCCGGCTTGGCAATTTTCCCTCGAGTTCTGGGGCAAGGTGCTGCTGGCAAGCGGCAAGTGATCATGAAGAAAATGAAGATCCTCCGCTTCTCAAACAATATCAGAAGAGAACAGTTTTGCAATAGCATCTCCGCAGGTGCTACCCGATTAGCCTCTCTCTCGCAGAGAAGGCCGATCATGAGCGTGGTCTCCAGCGCTTGCCGGCTGGTGTAGAATGGCATGACCGCATGCTCGAACGGCAAAACTTGATCAGGATTGTAAGAGGCACCTTGGTTATTGTCTCCCAAGTACCGAGTCTCCGCAGTTCCCTTCATCCATGATGGGAATTCGACAGTGAGCTTTTCCAGCAAGAATCTATGGCCGAATGCAGTGTTTCGAGATAACGTAGTATCTTCCTCATCTTCGATACTTTCCATCTCCATGTAACGGTACTGCCTGTAACTGGCATACCAGGAAAAGTCAGACCCTTTGCTTCTCTCTGGATCATTCGGCGCCCAGTAGTTGGAACTGATGTGTCGGATCTGGAACAGCCCGTGTGACCAGAGCAAGGCTTCGTCTAGGGCGCGATCCGTCTCCATAAGGATCTCGAAATCGCGTCCATTGCTCAGTGTCTTAGCAGTTTTGTTGAACGAGACGTTGTTACTATGGCCAGCAAGTTGTCCGAAGGCGCTAGGATGCGCCTCACCCTCCAACCTCAGCCTTAAGTAGGCGAAAACGTTGAAGAGAAAGACGCAGTTGTAACGACAAAGCTACATCGTTCGCCCTTTGAAATTCTCCCTTCGGCATTGAAGAAGCCGCACGGAATTTCGGTGAAGTGAATCCTATGCGCGGGACTCGCTGGAGGCTGATAGCGAGATCTATGAACAAGATCAAATTCAAAGCAGTGAATTGAGCTCCAGTGCAGCTCTTGCGGACAGGCCGTTGGGATTCGACAATAGATTTGATCAAATATCTTCTGATCTCCTTTTAATACCATTCTTTGGCTATCTCATAGCCCATCATGCCCTGGCAGACACAACAAGGCTGATTTGGGCTCCATTTTGGTAGCCGAAATCCAAGCCCGACTTGGCCTGCGCCGCCAAGGAAAGCTGATTTATCTCTCATTGAGAGAACTGCCTCTTGTCTGGCGTCTGAGATAAGCAGATTCTCATCAGCCACGTACTTTTCCCGGTTGGTGTTGAGCAAATTTTTCTTGATCTCTAGCTCCTTGTCCCTGAGGGAATAGTATGCTGCTTTGGCATACGGAATATAGGCTTTAAGCCTCGTATCTCGAAGACTCCGCGGTATGACTTCTACTTGGGGAAAGCCTTTCCAATTTGGCTCATTGGTCCCGAGAACTAGCGTTTCTCGATCGGGGTGGGTGCAGGCAAACGCCATGGTAGGGGCGCCATTCGCGACTTTTGCCAATACAAAAGGGTGTGATTGAGGAGGGTCGGGGGGTGGCGGAATTTCAAAAAGTTTCCGTTTGTGCATTTTTGCTGTAAAAGTATTAGCGAAAAGCAGCTTGAAAAGGATAAAGAGCCAAATACTGAGTGTGTCTTTACGCGACTTGCGCAGGTTCTCTTTAACGTTGTCTTGGATGCAAATGATCCTGTACAGAAGCTCTTGCGGACAAGCCGAGGCGGACAGGGAGACCAGCGATCGAGGATGCTGTCAACGCAGTGTAAGACGACTCCGCCTGGTACCAGAAGCGGCTCATCCCATGCCGAAATTGCCGCATGACGGCCGATGGAACACCGGCGGGCGTGGATGAACAAGATATAAGCAGTGAGCTCTCTCTCGGCTCCGACTGGCCGGGAGGTAGCGATGATCAGTTATCGCGAGAAGAAAAGCCGCATACAGACGCATTGGCTGACCGCGAGCGAGGTATTTGAGCTGACGGTGATGTTGGAGCGGGGCCACTGCGATGCTCGACAGTTAAATCTGAGTGAGCCGCGACGGGCTGACCGATGCGTGCCTGTCGCCTGTTCTTGTGCCTCCCGGAACGAAGGTGAAGTGGTCCGCTGGAATCATTTTCCGCGGCGCAATGCGCGATCGCTGAGCGGCAATCGGAGGGATCCTGGCGATGCATCTCGCTCTGGCGCAATATGAGACGGAAGGCGTATAGGAGGCTGTGGATGGCAATGCTTGAGTGGGAGACAGGTGCGGGGGTTAGAAGAGGCTTTGGTGAGGTGGTGAAGGCGGAGCGGCGGTAGGCGGTAGGCAACCGTGTGAGCGACCAAAACGGAAGGAACATCGGATCGGGATCTGAAAAGCCCGACCTGGCCGCCGCAGTCTATCAACCTTTCCCACCTTCTTCTACCTTTTTCTAGCCCTCATGTTTTCGCCAGTTACTGCACTGAAATGTGCAAATGATACCAAACATCTGTCAATCCGTCCTCATGATATATAATCACCCACCGACGAGACTTCCGGCATGGAGCACCCGAAATCTCTTCCAGAGAAGGGAGAAGACGCCCGTATTATAGTAATATGTGTCTCCTGTGTTATGCCGCGGCCGCGCAAGGGCCTCAAATGCTCAGGTCTTCAGCGGTTACCCTTTGCGGCTTAGCATCCCGGTCCCGAAACCTCGCCCTGGCAAAAAGCAACATGATAGCTGATGGGATACTGAGAGTACTCATTGGTGAGAAGTGCCAAAGTACTCCGCATCTTGTCGGAGAAATGCTATCATATGCGCTTATCAACCGGAAGTGGGGTCGCCCCCCCTCGCCGATCGCATAGTCTACTGCTTGTATCAACGTATGTTGGAATTATCAAAGGGCTGCGCGCGATTCAGCATCCTGAAATTAAAAGCTATTGAGAAAGTTTCAGCGCTACAGCATTTATACTTGGTATTTACGCGCTCTTCTGAAACGAGCAACCCCCGAGAAAGAATCAGGAGTATGGTTGACATTGACGTCGGTTACATGGATCAGTCAATCCCTGTTTACTTTGCTGCAAGCTGACTTCCTTTGAGATAGGTAGCAGGGAACGTTTCCCGTCCTGAGCCAAAGATGGGAGACGAGCCGTCCCCTCAGTCATGGCTCACGGTGTCTCTATAAAAGCGTCGATAGCTGCTAGTTGGGACTGTACAAGTCATTTCCTTTTTCTGACCTCAAATATCTGTACTCAAGGTGCTGCCGCTATGAAGCAAGCAGACGAATCAATAATGGAGACGCAAACCATCTCAAAACCCGGCGGTGGCCAGGATGCAGCGCTCGCTTTCGCCGCGGAATGCCCCGCGGTCCCCATGAACGAGGCCACCGACCATCGCGTCCGCCGCAAGATCGACCGCAACCTGCTACCGTGGATGTGCGGCCTCTACCTGCTGCAGTACCTCGACAAGACCACGTTGAGCTACGCGTCAAGCATGGGCATCACCGCCGACACGAACATGACCGCGTCTCAGTACTCCTGGACGGGCAGCATTTTCTACATTGGCTACCTGGCGCTGCAGTACCCGCACAATCGGCTGATGCAGCGGTTCCCCGTGGCGAGGTACGTGTCGGTGTCGGTTGTTGTGTGGGGCATCATCCTCGCCACCACGGCTGCGACGACGGACTTTGCGGGCATCATGACGGTGCGGTTCTTCTTGGGGGCGTTGGAGGGCGCTGTCACGGCTAGTAAGTGTATTTGCAGCTGGAATCGGCTTTGGTTGCTGACGTTGGCAGGCTTCGTTCTCATCACGGCAAGGTGGTACCGTGCATCGGAGCAAGCGTTCCGAACAGGGATATGGTTCTGCTTCAACGGCGTGGCACAAATTGTGGGCGGTGCTTTGGCATACGGCGTCTCACGTGGGTTTGAGGAAAATTCGCACATCCACTTCTCCTCATGGAAAGCTCTCTTCCTGATCGCCGGCATTGCTACGAGCATCTACGGGGTTGCACTGTTCTTCTTCTTACCTGAATCTCCAATCTCAGCACCATGGCTAAGCGAGGAAGAAAGGCATGTCGCCATCGAGCGGCTTCGAAGCAATCAGCAGGGAGTGGGGTCCAAGGTATTCAAGTGGTACCAATTTCGGGAAGCGTTTACCGACGTCCGCGTAAGTAGTGCCGTGATTCCGTGGCAGTACATGACCAGCTGATGCTTTCAGACGTACTTGATTTTCCTCTTCCTAGTCACCGTTGATATTCCATGTGGAGGTATCACCGTCTTCTTCACGCAGCTGATCGGTGGCATGGGCTTCGACGCCAACACGACCTTCATCATCACCATGCCGGCAGGAGTGGTGCAAGTTATTTGCAATCTCGGCTTCTCTTACTTGGCACAGCGGACCGGCTTCCGCATGCTTTCCGCCGTTGCAGCCATGTGCCTCAGCCTCTTCGGCATTGCGTTGATGGCTGGGCTTGCCAGAGACGGTCCGACGGCGAATACCATCGGCCAGATCATTGGATATTACATAACAATTGGCAACTCGGCAACTGCGACCATCTTGACGCTGAGCAATATCTCGAGCAACACGGCAGGGTACACGAAGAAGACGACTGTGAACGCCGTGGCGCTGGTAGGCTACTGTGTCGGTTAGTCTCTGGATTTCGTTTCTTCTACAAAAGAATTTACTGATTACGTGCTTCAGGCTTTTTGATTGGACCTCAGACATTTCGGGACGGGCCTTCGTATACTAATGCGAAGATCAACATCATAGCGCAGTGGTTCGCGGCGCTTTGCTTCTGCCTCGCTCTTCACATTGTGAATAAGCGAGAGAACACGAGGAGAGACAAGCTTGCCAATTTTCCCCTGGCTCAACCTAGTGGACAGGAATTTCAGGATCTGACGGACAAGGAGAATCAGTATTTCAGATACTCATTGTGAGGGGTGGATGTTAGCCAAGCTTCCCAATGCTAGCGTTCGCTCCTCATTGCGGGTCGGGCGTTAAGGCATGGACTCAAGACAATCGGTCGAAACAAGAGATTACGTTCAAGGAGAACAGGAAAGGCGATCAGGAGTGAGTGCCAATAAGGCCTAGAGGTAAGAGAGCAAAAGAAAGGTCATTTCTGCTGTGAAGAAGCTAGCTACGAAAACAGATTATCAAGCGCTACACCCCGGAAAAGCACAAGCATTTGCGAAGCAATGCAGCCTCCAAATATTCTGCCATTGCCAGCATAGTATTGGCCGCCCTCAGGATGACCCCGCCCTACCACCATAGTGGGCTTCTCACACATTATTGGCGTAACTGTTCGTAGAACGCCTAGATAATACTCCTTTACGTAGATCGTGGGTCGTCGATGGCTTCTTTTCCTATAACCCTCCCTGGAGTTATCAAGCACGGCAAACAATGCCCAAACATAGTGCCTCTTTCCTTAATGCAGTTCGATAGTCTCGATAGATCCATAGGATGAGGCGTGAATATTTGTCACCCAGCCCAGAATGCAACATGCGCCGATGAACTCATATGCGTTTTGTTCGTTGTCTTTGCTTCGGAGAAGGACAGGGATTTCGCAGCCCCGAAGTAGGTAAAGTTCATCTCCTGGCCGTGAAGCAGCAGGAACGAGGGAAGGATAGCATACGCCTTCAATGTTGAAAATCGCGAAGCGCCTACGGAACGATTTCCGCCGAAAAGTGTCGAGGAAACCCGGGACCCCGTTCTTTTGATGTTTCATACCGCTCTCCAATTCCTCTAAGATACGAGTAGGAGAAAAGCTGTCGGGAAACAATGGTAGATTGATATACTCAGCCATTGTTGTTGCCCCCACTATATCTCGAGCATTGGAGAGAAGCGTTGTGTGGTTCCTCGCTTTCCAGAACATGGAATTAAATGATCCTTCCTTCGCTGACAACTGCATGAATGCCCATATGCGGCCGAGCAGACAAGAATTGTCAATCGTGGAACAATCATCATCTTCTCCAGTCACATATCCTTGGCTGATTGTGGTTACCCTCACTGCGGGAACATGGAGTATGGTATCGTCTGATGAGAAATATGGGCTGTTGCCTTCGAACTCGCAATGCTGATACCCCAACACTGGCCAAGGCTCCATTCCGTTGTCTTTTGAAAAGTCTGGAAGCCATGAAGGAAATCCATCTGATCTCGGGGATTGACTGGCACAGGTAATGTTCAATGACCCCTCGCATAGGACGGCTGACAGGTAATATTGCAACAGCTTTGTAGAAACAGATCGAAAGCTTAACCCGTAGTTAACCTGGAGCGGTGGTATCGCGGAATGACTATTTTGGAAAAGATTTCTGTTTATGAGCCCAAGCAGGCTGAAGATTTTGTCCCTTGGATCTTTCGCTTTGAAGTGGCGAAGGGCCATGAGCATCTTTAGCATCCAGCCCGGACCTTTTTCATCTTCTGCGATGAGACGAGAAAAATGTAGCTGCTTGAACGTTTGGAAGCATATACGTGATTCATATGTGGGAGGAGACAGGACTGAGTGGTGGTCACTGAAGGAGCTTGTATCCGGCGAGCTGATGTCGGTGATGTCTATCAATCGAATTCGCTCCTCGATGAATATCGTCACGATATCATCAGCACATTCCCATGATGCTGAATCTAGCCCACACATCAAAGTGATTTTATCAGCCATGAGGACCTCTTGGACTATCCAAGCTCTGGTCCAATAATCTCTCTCCAAAAGCGCCTCCAGTGCTCTGCGCAAACGATTCTGACTCTTATCCATCAGATGTTGTCGCAAACCTTTTGAATCCATGCTTTCCTCAGGCTTCTTTTCTCTTGGAGCCTTGCCACCGTCTTTGAAAAAGCCAGTGACCCTTTGACTTGTTATAGACCAGGAATGCCGCTTGAACAGGGATCGACGAAGGCGATTCTGATCCTTTTCGGCCGGATGTTGTCGTACTTGTTTATCGAAAAACTTTCCTCCCGATTGGACCTTTTTGCCAACGGAATTGAACAGACTCATGATCCTCTCACTGTCCCTCGCAGCTGGGCCCAACCAGCTTATGACTTGGGTTGCGTCTTGGTAAATCTTCGTCATGAGAGCAACCTGATCCTTCTTCTCCTCAATGTCTTCCTGGTTGATGCATATCGCATCGATCCATAGGGTCATATCGCGGTCCACCCTTTCATTGGTCTTCTCTCTACGATGCCTTTTCTTAAAAGTCTGCCTGTAGTGATTCTCCCTGAGGTAGCGTAAAGCTGTAGCCAAATTGTGCGTAACCCTGAGCGGCTTTTCATTGACTTGGATGAGGACCTGGTCTTCGGTAGAGCCCCACGTGTAGGACAGAGCCTCGTAGGATCGTTTGGCGCTGTCCAATGGGGCGTGTGTTAAGGTACAAGTGATCGAATCGTAGAATCCCGCGGGACGCAGTTTGAGGAGACGAATTTCGTTGTCCGATCGAAGGGGCTCGTATTCGAATTTATCAGAAGGGCGTTCAGCTCGAAGATCCGAAGATACAATGTCCATGATCCGGATTCTCAAGCGAAATTTAAGGTAGACGGTTTTTAGAGGGGGGGAAGACGGGCGGTACTGGAGACCAAGGCTGTGGGAAGGGCTATGTCAGTGTTTAGTAGAGAACAGTGAGCGGAGCTTCATCTTGTGCGGTGTCTTATTGGACCCACCGAAGCTGCATCGCTTCGAGATTGCGAGCCACACAGCCCCGCAACCCCCTCCATAAACCGAAAAAATTCCCCCCACTTTCGGACGCTAACATTGACAGTGCAAAGCGATCATTGGCTTCGCGAGCTTTAGGCAACATCGCGCCAGTAAAAGCAGAAAATGCGACTTGTTTAGAAGCGGCTAGCCAATCGCTACGACTGCTTGCTCGGACGAATGGAGAAGTAGCAATCTTGGCCCCCATCAGTTCACACAGCTTGCAGAAGCGCTCGTGTGAGAACACGAATAAGCTCCCGAAAGCCTCGCCGCACAATTCTTTTCCAACCGAGATCTGCTCTTTGATCCTCTTTCTCCTTCCCACAACAATTCCATACTGACGGGCCATAAATTTATGAAAGCCTCATGTCTCACATAGATGTCACCACCAAGCAGTAACATCCACGAAATTGAGGTTTTGTAAGAGTCTAAATATGCAGTCCCGAAGAAATCGCAATGTTTATGAGACACGGGGCTTAAATTCTCCGCTATACGAAGGGGTACTGTACCCACAGTCTAGCGCGACTTTGTTTAACTACTTAAGTCACGGGTAGTAAAAGCCATTCTCCGGACGTGATTGTAAAATTAATAATGATACATTCTTGTCCGGACGATGGCTTCTACTACCTACGAAAGTCGACTCGGCATGCGTTGTTTCTCAAACGTAGATTGCTGGGGTACAGCATAGTTGACTTCCCCTATTCTAAGGCCCTGCTATTCGTCGCACTAACTATCACCTCTAATATGTGTCTGTACTCGCCATATTACTGAAGCACAGAATCCAATCGCAAACGATGAATAACATTTCAGCGCCAAGTATTCCTGCTAAAAAACAGGTTACAAATGTGATCAAACCAACTCAAACTCCATCTGCGGCCACGGCTTTTCCCATATCATATATAACAGATCTTCTCCCGAACAATTCAGCCCGACGGACTCAAAGAAAGCATCCCGCCACGTGTCCAGGCCCAACGCTGCCACCCGGCGATACCGTCCAACCTTGTCCTTCACACTTTCCAGAACTAAAATGAATCCGTAATCAACATCTGGTTTCTTCCCCGTCTCTGGCTCGCGCAATCTTGGTTCGAGAGCTTGTACGGCCATGAGGCGTTGCCCATCCCACGGTTGATGTTTTCGGGCAAACTCTAGTACCCTCCCCTGCCTATAACCTTCTTCACCATCCCATGTTCCACTTTGCTCTTGCATTCCAAGTTCTTGACGTAAAAAGCTCTCGAGGGCTGTCTGGTGCGGGTCCTGATCGCTTGTCGATGCCTGTTCGGAATACCATGAGGGCGATAGAAGTCGGCACGGTGCAGTAATTCGCAGAACTAGCGTACTCCGTGGAATGAAACGATCTTCATCGTTTATGGTGTGCGGCGCATGGATAGTCATGAGACTTTTAGCGGGGTGTTTGAACAAGACGAGATTCCGAAGGTTTTGCCGAAGTCTTTCGTAAGAACTGTGGACCGTACTAGCCCAACTCCATGATGGAGCCACTATAACCTGTGCCTCATCACTGGAATGGAAACTTGGATCGTGCTTGGAATCCAAATCACTGGCCACCACTTCCCAACACAGCCCGTTGTGAAAATCATTTTCCCAGAGGCCCGCGAAATATCGACCAGTTTCGGCTTCGCGGCTGTCGAGAAACTTGGCAATACCAGCGACGGCAGGGAGCCTATCAGATTCCTTGCTCAACAACCTCTTTTGGTAATCCTCCAAAATGTAGTACCAGAGATCTAATGTTGGCAAGTGGGCCAGATTGATATCTTGTAATCTGGTCACTGTGTTCCACCGTGACGCGAGATTTATCAGCACGCCCGACCCCCAATCTCCGCCAATGTACCGTTTCATATCTTTCTGCCTGCGAAGCTCATTATTCCACCCCATTCCATTCTCGCTTACGTTGCACGTCAAACAAGCCCAGCTCATTTGAAGTTTAGTGTAGCTGAGCCCGCGAAGAGGTGACAGTCGCTCTTGTAACGTCCAACCGCGGCGAGCCCAAAGGCTAT
The DNA here is from genome assembly GCF_012971845.1 of Lasiodiplodia theobromae. Classification (NCBI taxonomy): domain Eukaryota; kingdom Fungi; phylum Ascomycota; class Dothideomycetes; order Botryosphaeriales; family Botryosphaeriaceae; genus Lasiodiplodia; species Lasiodiplodia theobromae. The sequence goes on from NW_023336529.1 coordinate 104,249, forward strand.
GCCCGTAGAAGTCATCTGACACGTGGTGTGGGTGTTCGAAGCGAAGGACAATCTTGTCGCAATACTCGTTGTTGATGTGATCGTCCCCTGGTGTATTGAGTGACTGCAGCTGTGCAAAGGACACGGAGCATTCCGCGTAGATTTCGCGTTTTCCAAGGAAGCCGTCGTTGGCAGATTCGGCATTGGTAGCGAATAGTCCGAGCGTGGCATTTTTGTATATTGTGTTCATCCGTCCCGACTCAATGACCCAGTCTTCGGTTGAATCCTGAATAATGCATAATGCATCTATCCATAGATACGGAATTCCCAGGGCTCTCACAACATATACCGCATCTTGAAGAGTCTTTGGAAACGATGATAATGGTATACCTTTTTGGAAATCTGCCAACGTTTTCGTGGTCAACATGACGTTGTGAGAGTGTTTCCCGCCCCAGCAGTAACTGAGAGCAACGTATCTTCCCAGTTTGTGGTCGGATAGAACAAGCCTTGGATCATGTTGTTCATTTCCAACATATATTACTCGTGTCGGTAGCTGTGGGCAGCTTGCTGCCGATGCAATGCAGCGGGGATGGTTTTCCAGGCAGTCTCGGAGCCAGTTGCGTGCAAAGTCGAGGCACTCTGGAGACTTTGGGTCCTCATAGATCTCGCGTATCAAGATATTATTGTGCAGTGGGCTCTTCTTGTCCGGCACGGCATCTAGAAAGATTAGCCCGTGAATGAGAAAACAGGACAAGACGACCTACGCTTCTTCCAGCTAAACATTGCCTCAGCTACACGTATGTTACCCACGTCCTCGTCGTCACCCTCCATGATCCATAGCGCAATACCAGGATTTATTCTAAAGCGTGTTTGGAAGTTGAAGGGTCCAGCATGCAGGCGACGCTGGCAGATATCAGGCCGCATTTCCAGATAATACCGTGCTCTCACCGCTAAAGGCTGTTCTTTCCAGCTCGAAGCAGCGGCATGATATTTCCATTCATACCAGATTATCGAGGAGACGATAAATATCTCACAAAGTTGACAACGACCTGTAGCCGCGAAGCCACACTCCAGCAGTTCTTCCATGTCGTGATGGTGCTCGATACGAGGAAAAGGAAACTCATCGCGGTCGAATGAGGATCTCGCAGGGGGCTCCCATCTCTCCATCTTCACAAAATCCAGCCTAGAGCAATACTTGCAAACAGCCATCTTTTTTTTTTTTTTTTAGAAATCCTGCGCATTTAGCACGTGTGTGTAAATAGAAGTCTGCGATAGCGATGTCCCTACAACGAGGGAAGGTGAATCTCGAAATTTCTTCGTGTTTTGCAGGCAAGGTCCAAGACGAAAACTTTGACAGAGGGAAAACTAGAATTAGTCAAGCGTCAAGGGTATTTATTGGAGAGTTCATGACCCCACCTGACTTCCCTGTAGCAAAGATTCGTGCGAAAGGCTAGGATTGGTTGAGAACGCAAACGAATTTAGGCAGCTGCTTACTGCAACACTTGGCACACGTCATTCTGCATTACTTTTCGTCCCCAGATTGTTTTCTACAACCATAAAACTGGCTCTCCTCGTGAGTTTATTAGCTGAGCACAATCGATTAGTTCTGAGGCCTTGCTAGTATTTTTCGCGCTACTCTTCGGTTGCAATACCCCTCACTACAGCGCAGAAGTGAGTAGTATAAGAGAATGGCGAAGAGTATCTCCTCCCAAGCCTATATCAAGGCCGTCGAAAATACGCGATAGGCCCCGGATGGGGTTGTCCCGCCTCCGGCGTGGCGCTTCAGGTACTCGGATGGCTAGTTCGACAGCGGCATGCCGGATCTTTCACATGACGAGGCCTTTGTCGTCTGGATGTGGGCCGTGGCAACGCTAACGTTTCGGAAGCTGGCGATGAAGGATGCGTATGCGAGTGTAGTAGCGGTCAGGTATCAGATCGATACCGAGGATGGTAGGTTTCATCCAGGCGGTGGAGAATCCACGCATTCGCTAACGCGTGTGCAGGCTTGGATGTGGCGTCGCTCAAGGAGTCGAAATCGATGATCATTTTAAAGCCGTCCTGACTAAGTGGCGAGAGTGATAGCTTCGCGGGCGTCCTCTATCTGATTGGTATTAACTCGCTTGCTCTGGAAGTACTGCTGACTGTTTCCCTGGAGAGGTCAGCGCACTCACTTCTCAGCCATATTTTTTTCTGTCTTGAAACCTCTCAATGATACTCTACGAGGGTAGAATACAAGGATAAACCCTGAGACATACGAAAGGATGCCGATTCGTGGATGGGAGTACGCCAAGTTGGAACTGTCGAGGAGCTTTCTACCGCCAAGCCCGGTCGCCACCATTTTTCACTATCTTCTTGGCACCGACTCCATTTTCAATGTTCCCAACCTACCTGGTGCAACATGGTGGAGCTGCGGTGCAGAACAGGGCGACGTTTTGCCCCGACCAAACTCGCACGATTCGCTCCGGAGATATTCGCCGAACACCTCCACCCGGACAACACAACCGGAAAGCAGGACGGAGCATCCGAAGAAACGCTCTTTCTACCCCAGTCACCGCAACCAATGGCCGTATATTTTTCTCGCGTGCCGTGGGGACCATCTGCAACCATTCTCCAACTCGTCAACGCAGATCACACCTTCCCCACCAACCATGGAGGCGCAATTGACCCAACTTCTGGCCTCAGCCAAGCAGGCCGTCCAGGCCTTCGAGGGCCCGCTTGCCGGAGACGTTGACGCCGCTCTGAGCTTCTCCCCGGACAACGCATCCGCCCAGTCGGGTGCGCTGCGGGCCAAAATCGAGGAGAGCATCCAGACGCTCCACAGGCTCGAGCGGCTCATCACGCCCCCACAGGTCCTCTTCATGGACGCTATTTTCGGTGAGAGAGCATCCTCCGCATTTCCCCACATCATCGCTTATCTACTCACACGCCTCCAGCCGCCACAAACACCAAAGTCCTCCTCTGCGCCCACCGCTACCACCTCGCCGACATCCTCCACGAACAAGGGCCCCTCCCCATCCCCACGCTCGCCGCGGCCGCCGGCCTGCAGCCCGCCGCCGCGCAGCAGCTCATCCGCTACCTAATCGACGAGCTCGGCTTCTTCGAATACACCCCCACCCCCTCCTCCAGCTCCTCCTCCTCCACCCCGCAGCCATCCGTCCGCAACAACCGCGCCTCCCACCTCCTCCGCACCACCCACTGGACCACCTGGCACAACTGGGTCGACCAGTACGCGACAACGCACTACTCGATGCTATCCTCCCTCCCCGACGCCATCTCCGCCACCTCGACGCGCAGCGCCGCGCAGCACTTCTACGACACGGACGAGTCGACCTACGCCATCATGCACGCGCGCGGCCTGACCGCCGGCTTCCACAAAGCCATCGGCGCCTTCAGCGTGGCTGAGGCGCCGGGCCTGCTCGCGGACTACCCGTGGGGCGAGGAGTTGCTGCAGGGGCAGGCGACGCTGACGGACGTCGGCGCCGGGCAGGGGGATTTCGTGCGGGCGTATGCGAACGCGTTTCCGAAAGCGAAGGTCGTGGCGTTTGATTTGCCGGCGACGGCGGAGATCATTCGGGGGAGGTTTGAGGGGGAGGAAGGGTTCGGTGGGGGGAGGGTGCAGGTGTTGGGCGGGGACTTCTTCGCGGAGGATAACCAGCTGCCGAAGTCTGAGGTGTACTTCTTGCGGCTGGTGTTCCACAATTGGGACGACGAGAAGTGCGTGAAGATCCTCGAGAAGGTGCGCGAGGCGATGGTGCGGAGGCCCGGCGTGAGCAGGGTGTTGGTGGTGGAGATGGTGATTCGCGAGGGGAGGTTGGGCAGCTTTGCGAGGTATGGCGATATCCGCATGCTGACGATGGTCAAGAATAAGGAGCGCACGCTGGACGAGTACCGCGAGATTGCAAGGAAGGGCGGGTTTGAGATCGCCGATGTCATTACGCCGAGGGGATGTCTCTCGCAGGTGTTGGATCTGCGGCCTGTCAACTAACGTGTCGAATGTAACACTGAGGCACACGAGAAAATGGGAAAACCATCAGATAGCTACAATGATATTCTTGAGATTGTTACGATACCTGCTTTTGATTGACAGCCTGCAGCAGTCCCACGTGTGAGTGCATCGTATGGTTAGCCGGCCCATTTTCCCGTATCCCAGTACCGTGGTTGAGACTGTAGGACATTATGGAAGAAGCCGGTACCTGTGATCTGTACAGGCTTTCTGACTAGAGATACTTTCGAGAGGCGGGTACAAACGAATGGAAATGTGGGGCAGAGTAGCCACGAATCATGTTATTTGTTTCGAATCTGGACTTGAACATCATCGTAACGCATTAACGCTTCCAAATATGGAGTGAATGTACGTGTCTGCCAAGATTTAATATGCCTATTCAGGTAAAGTGTAGAGCAAGTATTACAAGTTGTTCTATCTACCAGTGCCTCATGATACGTAAAAACACGCAGTGCTAAGATCACGTCAATAATAATTCAGACCTTTTTCATCACCGCCCATCCTCCTTTCAGGACTCTTGTAGCGAGGTGCAGGCAACCTCCGAGCAGCATTGACACGCCGGCAAACACCATGAGGCCCTTGAACGAGTCGCCCTCACGATCCTTGATGGCGCCCTCGATCGGCAAGCCGGTCAAGGCGCCCAGCGCGATCGCCAGACAGAAACCTCCGAGCTTAAGTCCGATCTCATCCATACGGCCCTCGGCGAGCGAGGCCACGCAGGGCGCCCCCATGCTCACGAAGCCGCCCGAGCAGAAGCCGTAGAGCAGCGCGAAGACGATGATGCCGGCGCTCGACGGGTGGATCTCGAGCGGCAGCCAGAAGCAGAGCAGGAGGATGCCGGAGAACAGCGAGACGCAGGCCATGACGTTGAACTGGCCGATCCGATCCGAGATCCAGCCCGGTACTACGCGGCCAACCGCCGAGCCGGCGTTGGCGATGGCGAGCGTGTACAGGGACATTTGCGTGCTCATGCCTTTCTGTGCCGCCATCTCGGGGAGGTAGTTGAGCGGCGCGAAGAGCCCCTGCAGTAGCGGGTTTTTCGAGTCAGCAAAAGCAATCACTATTTGACGGTGAAGGAGAGAAAAGACCGGCAACTGTCGGCAATTGAACCAGATGCTCGGATTTGACGTCGTACTCGGGTCTTGTTCGGCACTTACCCACATGGTGAAGAAACAGCCAAGCACGAAGAAGCCCCACGGCAGTGACTTGAATGCTTTAAGCCCTGCTGATTGCTTTTTCTCAAGCTTACGCTTCGGCGGAAAGGGTGTGGAGCATAGGAAATTTGCCACGAGCAACAATACGCCCTGCAGCAACGCGGTCCAGCGGATGGCAGCAGCAAAGCCGACACTGTCGACGAGCCGTGGAATCATGAAGGGATAGATGACGCCACCGAGGCTAGAACCGCATGCAACGATACCCACAGCCAGCCCGCGTTTCGACGAAAACCATTGGGTGGCCAGGGCCATTGCCGGTAGCGAAAGGCCGGAGCTGGCCAGACCAAAGGCCACGCCCTGGGCCAGCATGACTTGCCAGTACTCTTTGCACAGGCTAAGCATGCACACGGAAAAGACTGCCATGACGGAGAAGGGGGCGATGATGGGGCGGGAACCGTAGACGTCGATCAGCTGTCCGACAAAGGGGCCGAAGAGAAAGAGCAGAAAGACCTGCAGCGTCGTGATCCATGCCAAGCTCGAAGACGATTGGTCGGCCAGCAGCGAGTCCTGGTAGTAGTATTGGAAAATTCCACACCTGTGAGGTATGGTTTCAGCGGGGGAGACGCGTACGCGTGTTTGCTCCACTTACGCATTGACGTATCCGAATGAGCAGAATTGAAGCAGAAACGAGCCGGCGACGCAAGCCCAGGCTTTGGCTCCGCCATCGGGAGGGACCAGTGCCTCAGGGTCCTTTTTCTCTGTTAGAGAAAGCGAGGCGTCCTTGCTCTCGGCATCTACCTGCGGCATTGTTGGAAAGAGTTTCCGTGTCAGTTGCGGATGCGCAGCACACGTCGACCATAATATATGTATACAACCGCCTGGAACAGACTAGTCCCGGCTGGGCATTCTTGGACAGCGTAACAAGTGCCGGCCGGCAGCGGTTCCTTCCTCCAGATTCCCCAGATCGAGCATCGTTCGGGGATTATACTCGGCGTGTATCCAAATAAGGCGCCAAGGCCGCGATATCGGGCTCAGGCTCCCGCAGGTCGCGCGGCCGAAACTAGCCGGAACCGGTCGTCAACTCCAGCACATAACGAACACTTGCTCCGGCTGCTCAGCAGCGCCATATTGCTGGAGGCCTTTGCGGCTCTTTATGCATGAACAATCGACACCATTGATTCTCTCGACACCAGGCTTTGTTCTCCGGTATGAAAATTCGAGCGATTCGGTCACGCCATGGCCTCGAGTCAGGCGAATGACTTGGGCGCAATTCGAGTCAGGACGCGAACGCGAACGCGACTCTCTCTGGCAGCAGTTCGACCCTGCTCCCTGCGACGCCGGAGCGGCAAGGCGGGACTGCCAGCCAGCTCGAAACCGTAGAAAGCTTGTCCAGATTTAAACCCGGGACGCGCGCGCTCCGCCGCTATCGATTTATCTGATCATCTTATCATTCCACTCACTCACTTTCAAAATGGACGCGGCGCAGGGCTCCTTCTTCGCCAATCATTGGCCCAATGCCGCCGCCGCCGAGCAAGCCGAGAGACCGCGGCTGAAGCTTCGCTCCGCTTGTGACTTCTGCCACGCCGCCAAGGTCAAGTGCTCGGGCGAGCCCGTGTGCGCCCGCTGCCAGAGCCAGGAGCTGCCGTGCAGCTACAGCTACGCCATGCGCGCCGGCAAGCCGCGCGGCAGCCGCAACAAGAAGACGCTGGAGAAACAAGCTCGATTGCGCCAGCAGTACGCAGCCGCCTCCCGCACCACTCCGCGCAACGACGATTGGCAGAACACGCCGTTGGACCCGGCCCTGTGGGTCGACGATGCTAGCGCGGGGATGGACATCGATTACTTTAGCGCAGACTTTACAGGCGGCGCAGACAAAGTAGGTAGGCGGAAGTGTGCTGGAAAAAGGGCAATCCTCCGGAGCTAACGGGTATCCCTCTCAGCCATCATCGCCCGGCCCGCACGCCGGCTTCGGGACGACCGCCGGCACCATCAATCCCACCGGCCCAGACGGCTTCGCGGACGTCGATCCGTTCCTGCTAGCCGACGATGTCCTCACGCCGCCGCCCGAGCCGATTCACGCCCAGATGCTCCGGGCCGACCGCGAGATTTCCGAGCCTGGATCATCCATCAGCAGCAGCAGCTTCTCGCAGAATAGCAGCGCGCAATCTTGCGATTGCTTCGACGTCCAAACCGCAAACCTCAGCGCGCTCCACTCGCTCCACCGCACGCTCCAGTCCCAGTCGTCCGCCTGCCGCCGCATCGACATCTGCGTCCAGCGCATCAACGCAGCGCTGACGTCATGCCGGGATTTCCTCCGCTGCGGCCGGTGCCCGAAAGACTCGTTCGCCGTCCTCTTGACCATTTCCGCATTCCAGCTCGTGCTGCGGCTATTCGAACATCTGGTCGCGCAACGCCAGCAACAATCGAACTCCGACTCGGCGATGGACACTGCTACTGGCGCGACCGTCAGCTCAGGGAATTCGACTGGCGTACCACCCTGCCTGATCGGCGAATACCAAGTCAGCGAGGAGGAATACACGGCTATCCGCACGGTATTGGTGCGACGAGCGTTGCAGAAGGGCGAGGAGACACTGGCGTCGCTGAAGAGCTTGGCCGAGTGTTCTTCGCCGGCAACCCCCGAGGCTGTTCAATCTCCGACGAATGCCGGCTTTGGTAGCCCGGGGAACTGCTTGTCGCCGCTGTCGCTCGTGTCGCGGCCGCCGACGGCTACGAGCGGCGAAGCGGAAGACCTGAAGGAGAAGGATAAAAGGTGCTGCGCAGACCCGGCGAGGTCGAGTCTGAGCGGCGCGGATGTGGTGTACCTCAAGCAGGTCATCTGTCGGAGCGAAGCCGTGTTGGAGTTGTTCATACGGAACGTGTCCAGGGACTTATATATTATTTAACTACTTACTAAGATCTTAGTGGCGGGCTAGTCGATGCCGAACTCCTACCGCGCAGGAGTTTCAGACGACACCTTTTCTTGACCCCGCCACAACCCTCATGATACCACTTTCACTTTCAACTTGTATTTTTACTACGAATCGAGCCAGATGGCAGCATTCGTTGCCACCTGTCACGCAAAAATCAATCTGTAGTTAGCGATGTTTCTCAGCCGAGGCAAATACCACATACCCTGAACACACTGCAACAGAGCCTTCCACTACTTTCATCTCCCCCAATCTTCCGCTTCCTCCTCCGCCTCAGCGACAAACAACGCTTCAGCCTCAAGCCTGTCATACTTCACCGTCATACACATTTCTGTCATGTCGCACAGCATTTCACCCTCTATTTTCCGCTACTTGTCAGGCGAGTCACATTGTGGTACTGATCTTGTTGCTCGACGGAGATGTTCTCGTAGCTTATCAGCCTGAGAAAGCAAGGTGCAAAGGCTGGACTCTTCTGTTGCACTTGCAGGGTGGCTTGGTCCCAATCAGCACAGCCTCGTATGCCTCACATCCGGAAACGTTTACGCTATGCCTTTCCGAATATAATTCGGTTACATTAGTTTTAGCACTGTCCCACTTTCTCAATCCAATGCTTGGTTACTAGCACGTCGGGATGGGAGCTGATGCCGAGCTGAGTCTGGACATTTAAGGTGTGTTCCACAAAAGACGAGGATGAGTTGAAGAATGTTATACTCAGCCTTGCTTGGGTACCATTGCAAGCTCGCACAAGTCTAAGGTCGCGTCAGTGCGATGTAACACCACATGCACCACGGTAGGTTATCCCTTGCCTTTCTCTAGTCCAGTCAATTTTGGGGGCTAAAACAACGGTATATATCACGTAGACATAAACATCAGCAGAGGCATTTTCTCCATCAACTGCATGCCATCGGAGGAGTCGCTGCCTTCTCCATCAGTTCTACAAGTTTGTTTCTTTCTTTATCACACAAGATGGATGTTCATCAAACAACTTCTAATTACTATGACATCTAAACCGGCACTTGGACAGACTGGTCACGTGGAAGAATCCTTGGTGGAACCTTGACAACAACAAGCACTCATGGTGGACTCTTAATCGCGTTTCTCTCCCTCTACGTCACAGTGGCTGGTACCTGCTTCTGGCGGATTGGATGCTTCGTCTTCCATTACGTCTACTCCACTGAAGCCCCGCGCGACGCATTCTACCATCAACGACAAGCAGTTTTGCGAAACGCAGCCAACGCAACGACTGGAATCACAAGCCTGTTCCAGATGTTCTTTGCTTGGCGGCGCACCCAACCTCCAAAGCAATCTTCACTACGTCTACTCCCCTTGCTGGTCTTTACTCTCGTGACTCTGGCCGTCTTCGCTGCTGCCAGTACCTTCTCGTCCCGAATATCAAACACAGGCGCCGTGCTCATTGCGGGAGACAACTGCGGCTTGCTGGGCGCCTTTGGCAGCCTCAACATGACGGACTACATGCATATATACGAGCCGTATATATCACGGCGAATGACATCCGATGCCAACTACGCGCAACAATGCTACGCCAATGTTCTCAGCACAGACGGGTGCAGGACATTCTTTCAAACAAGGCTGCCTGCACGGGTTGTTAGGAACGCAACTTGTCCATTTTCAGCAGGCATCTGTAAAAGCCAAGACTCCAACATTCTCCTGGATAGCGGTTATCTTGACAGCGATAGCAATTTCGGTTCCAATTCACCGAAGGACCACCGGTTCCAGTTCAGGATTCTCATGCAATGCGCTCCGTTGGCGATCGAGGGATACCAGAAGCAGGTACCACGGCTGGCGCCAGATCTCCACGATCCATATATGCGCTATTATTACGGAGAGAACCGGATATCCGGCTTGCTCAATTCAGACTTCACATACCAACACATGGTGCTACAAAAAGACCAGTTCGTTCTGGAGGATTCTACAAGCGCCCAGCCTGATTTCGACCTTAAGTAAGTAATCTAAAATGTAGACACCTCTGAATACCTCGTGCATGCTGACTATCCCTCAGAGCCTACCGAGCGATTTCGGTCAACGGCTCCCTCTCCGAGGAGTCCATGTTCATACCGATCAAAGAGTTGGCGCGGATCGACGCCGACGTGTACCTCGTATTCTTGTCGACCAACGCTGTGGTCTTCTCCCAACCATCGGACGACCTGTGGTACCCCGCACACGATCTCGGAGTCAATATCACCGACGCGAGCATAGAATCCATGTCCTTGTACTTCGGCGACGAGCCAGCCTCCCCTCTGGGCTGCGTGAGGCAGTATCAGTTCTGCAGCGGCGGCGCCGACGGTTCTCGTTGCACTCCGCTCTCGTCGCTCTTGGACGCGCACCGTGTCGCTTACACGCGGTGGGCGCAGGACGAACCGTACTGGGACACACTCCGTTGGATGGCCAGTGCAGTGCGGGGCACCCAAGACCCGCTGTTTGGCTCCATCGAGTCGTTGGGGTCGGCCGTGTTGGAATCCAGCTCTCGCAAGGTAGCAGGGATCATGGGTCCGCTTTCGCGCGATCAGTGGCAGCTTGACGTCGAGAAGTGGTACAATATAAGCTTGGCGAGCATTCAGCAGAATTTTGTCGAGATAGCGGCTGGGCCGTCGGACGGCCGGTTGAGAGATTGGGCCGTCAAGCCCGCTAATGATGGAGAAAAGCGGTTCTGTAACAATCAGGTTGGTCTTCGAGGGAAAAAGAGCGATGAAAGGAAAGCTAACGTGCTCGCTACTGTAGAAAGTGCGAAACACGGCATATACTAACTTTTCAGTCTTCGGCCTGGCGATGCTGCTTGGAGTCGGATTTCTCATCATCGTCATCTCATACACTCTCGAACCATTCGCGATTTGGATCCAGCACCGCCGGAACCTCGACACTTACGCTCGTCTTGAGTGGACCATGAACGACACATTGCAGCTGCAACGTTTGGCCCACGAAGAGCTTGGGTTGGGTAACTGGCACCGCTGTGACACCGATGTGCCCGTTACTGAAAGGCTGGAAAGGCTGGGGGTGATGGATCTGAGCGAGAGAACACATCCAAGACTAAAGGCACCCCCGGTGTCGTTTGAGGAAACCGTCAACGAGAGTGATGAGAATGAAGAACAAAAATGCAAGACTGAGGTTAAAGTGGGCGATTCGCAGGAGGTACCGACGGGGGGAAATTTTGTTTGAAATGTCCTCTTTAAAAAGGCCATGCTCTTTAACGCATAGGTGCAATCACCCCACGCAAATTTCAGAAGATTCTCACTGCATCTGCCTGTCTTGAAACCAACCCCCTAGAATGGCCTCTTCCAACAAGCAGTCAACATCATCCTTCAGCGTGCGCTCGTGAGTATGTCGTGCGTGAAGCTCGGTATTGTTATTGCTAGGTTGGCACAGAAACTGATAGCGGTTGAGGCGACCATGAGGGCGAGGGTGGGATCAGTGTCATTTAACAGCCCGAGCTGTGCTGTTGAGCCTACCAGCGAGGATTATGCAGTGATATAAAGACCTATGGTCCCGGATAAAGTGTAGAGATAGAAGATGATTTATTTCAAGTTAGATTTACTCAATTTTGAGTACTTTGCAATTTGCGCCTTGATGAATCGTGCGAAACGTGATGCTTTAGAGTGGCATCTGCTTCAGTCCTTTCCTCCTCCACAGCTTCCACTAATCATGCATCCAGGAAACAAATTAATTTCTCGCCTTCCCGCGAAACGGCATATTACTTCTCACGACCCGCAATCAGAAATGGTGCACACGGTTGAGGTCGGCCATCCACGCAGCAGAAAGTCTAGACCTGGAGTTCTGACCCTTTCGTTGCTGCCGAGTCATTCTAAAAGTAGTCTTGGGTGTCATGACGTACGTTCTTTTTGTACGGAATTAGAAATGTTCGAGCGTTGCGGACTTAGGGGCCTCGTTGCTGCTAAACTCCATGTCGCGAGATTTCCAATGCGCCAAGTTTGTGGCGAGACGCCGATACGAAGCGGATTTACCCGGACCAACCCGCGACGCGGAACCGTATCCCTCCGCATATGGCTCGCATATACTTTTGCCAAGCAACAGCAAAAACAGGTGATGGACGCGGGCTCGGTGCATTGCAAGAAGCCGGCACTCAAGCTGACATACTTGAAGGATCGGAGCCGGTAGATCCTTCAAAGCTATCTCTTGTATATATAGGCTAGACAGTGACTAGCTACTGAACAGTTACATCACTCCAGTTATATCCCGCTACAACCCTTCACAACATCAGCCCAAAAAAACAAAAAAAAAAAACCTCAAGACACCAACACACCTCCAATCCAACCAACCATGGCTCCCACAATGAAGGCCTGGCAATTCACCACCGCGCACCCCACCATGGCCGACGCGCTACGCCTCAACCCCGCCGCCCCAGCCCCCACCGAATCGAGTCTCTCCACCAACCAACTCCTCATCAAAGTCTCCGCCGCCGCCGTCAACCCAATCGACTACAAAGCCGCCGAGCTCGGCCTGCTCTCCCGCCTCCTCTACCTCTTCCGCCCGCACACGCCCGGCTCGGATTTCGCCGGCACCGTCGTCGCCGCGCATCCGTCCGTCGCTGCGTCCTCGCACCACCCGGAGCTCGCGAAGCCCGGCACGCCGGTCTTCGGCACCCTCGACGTGCCGCCGCCCACGCATGGGAGTCTGGGCCAGTACGTCGTCGCCAAGACGAACGAGTGCGCCGCGCTGCCTGCGTCCCCCGGCATCCCGTCCGACGACGCGGCAGCCGTGCCGATGGTCGGCCTCACGGCGCTGCAGTGCCTGACGCAGCCAGGCGGCGCCGCGATCAAGCCGGGCGCGAAGGTGCTGATCAACGGCGGCAGCGGGGGGACGGGGACGATGGGGATACAGATCGCGAAGGCGCTGGGGGCGGGGCTAGTCGTTGTGACGTGCTCGGGCGCCAACGCGGCGCTGTGTCGCAGCTTGGGCGCGGACGAGGTGTGGGATTATCGGGAGGGAGACGTGGTGGGGCGGGCGCGGAAGAGTGGGATCGTGTTCGATTTGATTGTGGATAATGTGGGGAGTGCGGAGGAGGGGGGGAGGTTGTATGAGGGGTGCGAGGCGTTTTTGAAGGAGGGGGGTGCGTACGTGCAGGTTGGCGCGCCGTTGTCGTGGAAGTGGGTGAGGATGATGGCGGGGAGGACGTTGAGGCCGGCGTGGTTGGGAGGTGGGAAGAGGAAGTTTGTGTTTTATACGATGAAGCCGGATGGGGGGCAGTTGGCGCAGTTGGCGGAGTGGATGGGGCAGGGGAAGTTGAAGCCGGTTGTGGAGGAGAAGTTTGATATGGAGCATGTGCCTGAGGCGTATAGGAAGTTGAGGCAGGGACGGACGAAGGGGAAGCTTGTTGTTCAGATTGATGAGTAAGAAAGATGCCAGGTTGAATCTGTGGCGCAGAAGCAAGGAGTTTCATAGATGTACATATATCGTGGACGGTAAGGTAATGGAAGGGGCTGATAGAGGAATTCGGAAATTTCAATTGGTTTAATGTATTTCCTGCGGCTCCGGCTTCTGGTCTCAATTTATGAACATCTGAATTTTGTTTGGGTTGATTCTAGACAATTTATTGCTCTTTCCGTGCTCTACAAAATTTATAAACAAGGTTATGGAATATTTCCTGTCAGTCCAATTTAACTTAACGTGTGAAAGCTTCTTGTGCTCCTTTCTACAATCTATATTCCTTGACAGGCCGCTCACGACGCTTTTACTTCAGTAACCCCCACTCCATGCTCGAGGTGCAGCTTCCTTCTCAATCATTTTCCTCGCCGCCGCTCTCATGCTCTAGCTCTCTGACAGTGGTGCCTCACACGCGGGGTTTGAGGGCAGTGAAGCGTTCAAAGAGGTAGAAATAGCTCCCGACGATTCCGGTGATGAAGGCTCGGGCTCGGACATGGAGTCCGCTGCGATAGTGGATGTTGGTTGCGAAGACGGAGAGCCGGAGGTGGAAGGCGCAGACGATGAAGATGGGAGGAGCCCGTGGTTACTGCTGGTGGAGGCGAGTTGGTCAACGTAGAGACGGGCGAGATTGGTGGGAGTGCAGTCTGGGAGAACCAGGCCGGCGATGCTACGGAAAACTCAGTCAACCCTTCGTTCTGTATTATTTTCCCTCCTTCTGTCTATGTGAGAGGGTGGGTTGGTGCTTGGTTGAGGCGCTTGCACTTACCCAATTGACCGATCGGTCTCCAGCATCTTTGCAACGGAGCCGGTCAGCGAGACATAAGTCTTGCTATCGAGGCCCACCTCGTACAGGTTCTCGTGTGGCCGCACATCCCGCTCAAAGACGTCAGACGCACACCGCGAGATGATAGCCGCAGTTGCACGAACCAAGACCTCATCGTTTACGCGCTCGGGCTTAATCCGCGGAGCGCGTAGCTGCTGCCTCTGGTACTTGTCGGCTTGGGGTCGGAGGCTGGATGTTTTCAGCAAACGGGCAGGAGCGGGCGTGAGGACGACGTGAGAGTTGACGCCGCCCCAGCCGGCCGCGGAGATGGACACGACATCGTTCTCCCGCAGTGGCGTCTGCTCGACGGCGAAGCGGATGGGAAGGGAGGGGTCAATCATCTGGTTGGGCTTTTCGAGCCCGGTGGTTGCGGGGATGATGCCTCGTTGCATCGATTTGCAGAGCTTGACCAGTGATACCAGGCCGGAAGCATGCTACAGACTTCAGTTGGTTTGAGATCTCGAGGAAAGGGAGGATGTGAACTTACCTGCGTGTTACCGATGTTCCCCTTCACAGATCCAACGGTCCATGGCTTGTCATCGGCGCGGCCGAGCTCTCTCAGTGCAAGCGTGAGCCCCTGCAACTCCAGCGCGTCTCCAATCGGCGTGCCACTACCGTGAAGCCTATACCAACGCCAGTCAGCCCACTAATCTCATCCTCACCCACCAAGCTCGGCACTGGAAAGAGGATACTTACTCTGAATACACCAGCCTGTCCACTGGCACCCCCACCTTCTTCCACGCTTGCTTGATGACCTCGGCCTGGCCTCTCGGACTAGGCACCTGGAAGCCAGCCTTCTCCATACCGCCGTCCGAGCCAATTCCCGTGCCCAGCACCTTGGCATACATGGGCGTGCGGTCGGACACGGCGTCAGAAAAGCGCTTGAGCACGACAGCGACGACCGCGTCAGCCGGCACGGTGCCATCGGCGCGGCTGTCGAAGGGGCGGCATTCGCCCTTGGCCGAGAAGATCTGGCCGGGTTGGGTGATGTAACCGCCACTGAAGCACTTTCGTCAGTAAAGGAAAAACAAGGGGGGGAAAGAAGCCCAGCAACACGCCGGAAGGAGGAGGGGAGAAAAGACTTACTCAAACAGCTGCACCGACACACCACCCACAACAGCAACATCGCACCTGCCCAGCGCAATCTCATCCATCGCCAGCGACAACGCCACCGTGCTACTCGCGCAGTTCGTCTGCACCGTAACATTCGGCCCCGCCAGGTTCAAATGATACGCCGTCCGCGCACTCAAACTCGGCGCCGTAAAGCCGCGATTCTCCCTCGCAAACGCATCTTTCACCACGCTCTCCGTATGCAAATGATACGCATGCTGCGCGGCCCCCACAAACACCCCTATCCGCGTCGCGTTCGTCATGACACCACGCCCCTCGCGCGTCGTCGTCGCAATGCCGGCGTCCGCCAAAGCCTCGTGCGCGACTTCCAGGAACAGCCGCTGCTGCGGGTCCATGTCCGTCGCGTCTTCGGCCGAGAGGTTGAAGAAGCGGTGGTCGAAGGCTTCGATGTCGGAGAGTGTTCCGGCTTGCGGTACCCAGATGTTGCCGGGGAGTGTTGTTTTGGTGCGGCAGGTAGCGCTCGGCGTGATGCCGTTGTAGCCGCGCAGCAGCTGCTCGTAGAAGGCGTCGGCGTCCTGTGCGCCGGGGAAGCGGCCGGAGAGGCCGATGATGGCGACGTCGGTTTGGTTGGGGTTTGTGGGCTGCGTGGTGGTGATGCTCGTGTTGCGGTTGAGTGCCGAAGCGGGGGCGGAGAGGGGGGATGGCGGAGTTAGTGGGGCTGCTGGCCGCTTTCGGGACTTTGTGAGACGGCGACGGGGCTGGGAGATGCTCTTGGAGGGGGTGACTAGTGCTGCTTGCTGCTCGATGGTCGACTGGTGGAATAGGTCGACCATGCGGAACGTCGACAGTGGGAATTGCTGCCGCAGCTTCTCGTTGAGCCGTGGAACCAGAAGACTGCCCACGATTGTCAGACGAAAATAAAAATATAGCTGCCTTCTCCCCTCGTCACTTACCTGTGACCTCCGATGTCAAAGAAATTGACATTGTTCTTTGGGGGTTTGCTGAAACCAAGCACAGTCTGCCAAATTTCCGTAACGGCGGCCTCTTCTCCTGACCCCTGCACATCGGAGTAGTAGTCATCCGAGTCTTCCTCTGACTCAAGCAAGCTGTCTTTCCTCTTCATGATTTCAGGGCCTTTGAGACTTCCGCGCAAGGCATGGACGGACTTGTGGTCAATCTTGCCGCTGGCGTTCTTGGGCAAACTCTCCACTTGGTGGAATATGCCGGGAACCATGTAAGTAGGGACCATTGACTTCAGAGCCCTCGATAGATCCTCAGTAGAGGAATTTAAAGGAGCTACGAATGCTTCCAAAGCCAGACCGTCATCTGACAGGTGCACTGACGCCTCAGTGAAGCCAGCACCGGAGCCCATGATGGCCTTCTCAATCTCTTCGGGCGCAATGCGGAACCCTATAACTATGAGCATGCTGTTTACTTAAATTACACGCAGGATACTTACCACGTAGCTTCAGCTCTCGGTCCATTCTGCCCAACAGAACAAGTGAGCCGTCTTCAAGCAATACTCCACGGTCACCAGTGCGGTACATGTGAACGCCGTTAGCGGGGTGTTGTCTAAATTTCTCAACAGTCAACTCCGGCTTGCCGCGGTATCTGTCGAAAACGTTAGCCCATTTCTGCCAAGCACTCAGTATACTTCATCTGACTGACCCTCTGACAACCTGGTCTCCGGAAAAGCAGACTTCACCCTCCTGGCCAGAGCCAAGTATACGGGTGAAGCTATCATTTGAGATGTAAATCTTCGTTCCGGGGTTCGCCTTGCCAGCGGAGATGATCTCAGGAAGGGAATCCCCCTTGTCAATCTTTTCGTAACAGACGGCGATACTGGGTTCCGTGAGTTTGTAGTCAATCTGGACGATGAATTCATGACTTACGCTCCTTCAGTTGGCCCGTACGCATTGACAAGGTCAACACGCGAGTGCCAGGTTTCGAAAAGCTTCCTCGAGCCAGCCTCTCCACCAATTGATATCTGCCTCAGACTTGCCACGTCTCGAGTAACCGGCAGGGTCTCGAGTGCAGTGGGTGTGATCTCCATGAAGGTGACTTGGTTCTGCTCAATGACGTCGGCGAGGTAGTCACCAACAAGCTGCTTCGGATGCTTGGCGAAGCACAAGCAGGAGCCGGTGCAGAGAGCCATGCTCCATTCCAGCACCGACGCATCGAATGAGAAGGAGGCGAGCTGCAACACTCGTGCTCCATAGCCGACTTTGGAGACGTCCTTAGTGGCATTGACGAAGCTGGAGAGGTTTCCGTGCTCCACCATCACGCCCTTGGGCTCCCCTATACTCAAGTCAGCTCCCAGTCGATAGCTTACGTTCTAGGGATACTTACCAGTTGATCCTGATGTGTATATGATGTAGGCTAGATCGCTATCTTGAGTGGCCCATTTTGTCTCAGCGTCAGAGGTGGAGCCATCAGATGTAGAATCGTCATCATCCGAAGTGCCATTGACAAACACCCAATTGTACGACATGTCCTCAAACTGCCCATCAACAACCAGTGTCGGTTGGCAGTTGTTCATGATCGCTTCACGGCGAGCGTCGGCCAAATCTGGATCCAAGTATACAAATGCAGCGCCTGCCTTGAGGATTGCCAGGATCCAATCAATGACATGGAGACCACGTTGGAGGTTGATGACGACAGTGTCACCAGGACAGACACCCTTACGCCGCAGCACTGTCTCAGTTAGTCATCGTAGCTCGAGTCCATCACCCAGTCAACTCACATATGGACTTCTCTTCTGAAGACTCATACAGTTCGCCGTACGTAACAGATGTCTTCAGCTCGGCTGAGAACAGTGCAATCTTATTCGGGTTCAGTTCAGCATGTGCATCAAACCAGTGATGAACATGGCGATGGGGTCGGCCCAGGCTTTCATCCGCCAGCGATCTCGGCACCGATGGATGAGCTGGTATCCAAGGAAGCGTGTCCGTAAGTTTCGTGGTGGGGGATTTGCTGAGCTCGATCAGTGACTCAAACTGGCTCCTCATGCTGCCGAGGACGGATTCTGAGAATAGAGACGGATCGTATATGACCTATTATCAATGCAACGTTAGAGATCGACTACAGCAACGTTGCTTCGCTTCACTTACTCCGAGCTTCACATCATTCTCGTACTCCAAGAAGCAGAAGAACAGATCCCATGCTCCCTCGACGGGGAACAATTGGCACTCCTGCCGTGCAAGCTTGGGCGAGTATGTCACCGCTACTTTCGGGGGCTGGTACTGGATGTTATGAGAGCGGCTGCATCTGGCCACCTCAATTGGCGGGAACAACTCTGCTCGCTTAGCCTGGCTGACATTACTGGACACGGCTTTGACCAGCGACTGCAGCGTGCTCTGCGGTGACTCGAGCAGGCATTTCCAGAGGGGGACTTGGATGGGAAGAGCGTTGGCAAACTGGCCGACGCAGCGTTGGAAGTCTTTTGGACGGCCTGCGAAGGCGACGGCAAGGACTTCGTCTTCGCCGAGAGGGGGTCTGGTTTGGTCCATGACGAGGAGTCCGACGAGCGACACTGCGATTCGGAACCACGATGTTCTATAGGACGAGCCCCATTCCTCGAGGTCCTGTAGCCTGTCGTTAGACGTGTATCTTCAGGATGTAGGAGAGCTTGCCGACCTTCTTCGAGAACGTTGACCACGATTGGATCATCCGGTACTCCTCGGAGCCAGTGGCCCTGCCACTTTGTCTTTCTGCGATGCTACCAGCCTGTCTCTGGTTCCGTACCTGGCCCATGAAGAAAGACTCGTTGGCTTTATACACCGGTGTGCGCCTCCATGCGCGCTGATCGAAAGTCAGCCAAGCAACTTGTCAGAAAAGGCAGCTACCCACCTCAAAAAGGTGCATTCTGCTGAAGTCGACAGGCAACGGCAGATTGGCATTGCGATTCTCCATCAACTCCAAGAACTCCTGAGACAAGATGCTCATCGATCCTCCATCCACCGCAATGTGGTGTCCCACAAGGAACACCCGATATGTCGATGCATCCTGTAGTACGACCCATCTTGCCGGGTATTCTTCTCGAAGATTGAATGGTTGACGAAGTATCGTCGTGACTGAGCTTTCGGTGACGGAAGACGACTCGCAGAAGACTATGCGAACTACCGGCTCGGCGGCTTGGGGGTCGTGTTCTTCAACGTGAGCCTTGCCGTCGAGCACGGATATGACAGAACGCAACACCGAATGGCGCTCTGTAAGCCTTCGGATCGCTAGAGGGTTCTCAGTAACTATTACAGGTATCGGGATAGTTGACTTACCACTGAAGACTGTTGAGGTTGAATCCCATGATCTCTCGCCGTTTGAAAGGTCCCACTCCAGTGTCAGGTTGTATTTGGTGCTCAGGGGATCTGTGACATATTCGACCCAGATGCCTTCCTGGCTACTGTTGAGTGGGTACACAGCTCGAACGCCAATCGCAGATTGACATGTAGAGCCTGCGTTGGAGCTGCCGCTGATCACGGTTGGACCGGACAGGAGTGACATGTCCTGCTTGAACAGTGCCATGGTGAAAGCAAGAAAACCAGCAAACACAATATGCTAAAGAACACGGTATGAACCTCTACATCCAATTATATGTATCCAGTCGTCAGGCCGGATCCTCAGCAGCCAGAGACAAGATTGATCAGATAATCTAATTTAATCAGATCATCGTTCCACATCACGTACTACCATAATACTTCGGCTAGACGCTACACAACAGGCAATGCCTCGTTACCACGGGATCCTAGGAAGTGCGGCAACCGCGGGTGCCGTTAGTGGAGACGGAGGCAAACGGCGAAACAGAAACTTCGCTCTAGAATTCCAACTACGGGCCAGATCAGCAATGGCGTGGTGAGCAATCGGAGCACCTATGGCGGTTTCCGCAGTCCATAACGTGGATCAAACGGGAAGTGCGATGCGCTTCGTGGGGGCTACCTGAGAGGCAAACAGTTCGTGGTTGTCGTTTTCCGCAGGGTCGCCGACTTCGAACCAGCTCACCGCTTTGAATTTGCCGACCGCGGAGACCTTCCACTTGCAATATTCCAAGAGCTCTAAAAGGTTTATGTGGTTAATACGTTTAAGAACGCCAATCAAATGCAACGGATGAACTACAAGGAATGCTCCTCATGATGCATCACTTTGCCTCTCACTCGCTCCCTGCAAAACACGATGCAGAATACTTCGTATTAGATGCGATACCGGTCCAGTCCCATGTTGTTGAAGTTGTAGCCCCTCGGACCGATACTTCTGGCGGTACGGGCCTTGCGCCAACAGGATTGTCGGGCCCCGAAATTCATCGTCAGGGAATAGACCGACGATTTATGTAAGGGTACTAAGATCATGGCAAGACTCGGCTATCCATTTGCCCAAGCTTTCCAAGCCTGGGGTGAGCCCCTTCTTGATTTCTGGCGGGGCTCCCTATTTCCTTCGGTGCCGAACGAATCGGGTAACCGAGGCCGAGCTCAGGCTGCAACCGGCAGCAAAAATCAAAATTTTCCTATTATCATTGGAGTAGGTTTGTAACTGCAGATATGTATACAAATACCCTGATGCCAGGTAATTGCTAGATAAGCACGAAGGCCAAGAGCTAGTCTGACCCCAAATTGTTTGTTAGTCTGTATACATCCACCTATGAGGCTATACTATCCGCAACCGTAATATTAAGCGTAGTCTAGCGCTTCTAACACTCCTACTAGTCGGTAGAACCCTAGCCTTAGTCACGTCAAAGTGACCCACTGCCACCCGCCCATGCGCAAAACGATTTCATACGCGGAAAAAAATACTGATACCGACGCTCGGACTTCAGAACTGCAACCCATTCTATTAGCTATTCATTACGCACGACGCACGACTGCTCGGCGAATCAGGCTGCATCCGATTTGCGCAGCTGTGTCTTCGCTTGCAATGATTCTGTGTAAAACTGCTATACGCGCTGCAATGCTATTGGACCAAGTCCCGGACCTTTACCTATTCACGCAGAGCTACTACCATCTTAACCACCGACTTCGCTCCAGGCAACATGCATCGGGATTAACGGTACACGCGTACTCCACAACTATATCGGTACCGTTGAAATCAGAGGATCGACATCAGCAGGCGAAGGTCCACCCCCAAAGCATCGCGCCGTCCCGACATCGGAAACGGGATGGTATACAGGGTCAAGCGAGTGGGATAGGAGTAGATCTTGTTGGCACGTGTGGGGACTGCCTGGCGTGATTCTTTAATTTCAGGGACTTTTGAGAGAGCAAAGTTTTTCACCCATGACAAGTTTTGCACCGCCCCAGGCCTCGCTTTTCTTGCAAGACTTCCTTCACACGACCATTTTGTCTCTAGGAGGACTTGCATAATGGCAGGAGAAACGGCTCTTCGCTGGGCCAGGCTGGCTCTCGTGTAGGTTTTCTCGACCATGTGAAATTACTTCCGCATCTGACAACAGAACTCCAGATGTCTTATTTTCTTCATTGACATTGCCAGCCTGGGCATGTGTACGATTGCTCTTCCTTCCATGAAAAGCGACCTCGGATTCGACCAGGGCTCTTTACAATGGGTTTTGACAGCTTACGCTTTGACGGTCTATCCCATACTCCATGCTACACCTCCCTGGTGGAAGCTGACTAGTTGCTGCAGTTTGGCGGATTTCTCATGGTGGGCGGTCGCCTGGGTGATGTCTTTGAGCATAAATTCATTATCCAGGTTGGCATGTCCCTATTCAACATTGCGACCCTTGTGTGTGGTGTGGTGCCAAACAAGATCGGACTCGTCGTGGGTCGCGCCTTTCAAGGTGAAAACAAGTAGTTCCTCTTGCTTTGTCGCGGTACACTAACAAAATAGCAGGCCTAGCTGCAGCTTTGACTATCCCTTCAGCTCAAGCCCTTGTTTCACTGCTGTTCGAAGACCCCAAGTCTCGTGTGCTTGCTTTCGGGGTGTGGGGAGCCACCGGATCCACTGGATTCGTGTACGTACTCGACCTGCCTCCAATTCCTTTCAGAGCAGTATTGATACTTTATTCAGTCTGGGACCGATTTTTGGTGGCTTGTTTAGTTCTCTCGCAAATTGGCGCTGGGTTCGTTCACCTTGTCTAGAATTGACAGCATATTGCTAATTCTGTAGATCTTCTGGTTCACTCTCATTGTTGAGGGCACCCTACAGGCACTCTCATTGCTACTGCTTTGGGCCTTCAAGGGACCAGCGACAAACTCGCAGGACAACGACAAATCGACTTTCAACATCCTCAGCCGCTTTGATCCCCTCGGCATCTGCCTTTCCATTCCAGGGCTCATCCTTCTGGTCTACGGGTTGACAACGGGAAACATTCACGGCTGGGATCAGGCTAGCGTCATTGCCACTATCGTCATCGCCGTATGCCTTCTTGGTGCCTTCGCGTTTGTTGAACTGAGATTCGCTGCGCACCCTCTCATCCCAATCTATCTCTGGTCGGACACAATCAAGATTTCTGGATGCGTCATTGCAGCATTCACTTATGCTGTGTGGCAGGGAGCAAACTACCTCCTCACACTTCAACTACAAGGTCAGAAACCTTTCCACTAAAACGCAAAATCCAAGGCCGTAGGAGTTTCCTTCGCTGACACACCAATTCAAACAGACTTCGGGTTCTCGGCCTTGCAAACGTCCGTCCACTTCCTTCCCCTCGGCATCACGGCATGCGTGGTAAACTTCATCATCCCCCATCTCCTATCCCCAGTCGGACCGAGACTGCTCTTGACCATTAGCTGGATCCTTGCCATTGTCGGTGTTTTCCTATTGTCTCTGATGAACTCGAACGACGACTACTGGCGCTACTGTCTACCGGGCATGATCCTCTACATCACGGGCGTAGGAACGGTGTACTACGTCGGTAACGTGGTTGTCGTGGCTTCGGCCCTCGCGAAGGACCAGGGATCGATTTCTGGTGTTTACAACGTAAGGTTCCCTTCGCCTGTTTTTGTTCAATTGTCTGACTCTCCGGCTTCTCTTCCAGATGTGCTTGAACGTTGGCGGTGCGGTTCTCGGTGTTGCTGTGCTCACCGTCATCGACAATTCTGTCACGGCGAACAATGGAGGCCAGAACGATGCCCAAGCCAGACTTGATGGCTATCGTGCTGGGTACTACGGTGCTATTTTCATGTGTGGCTTGGCAATCATTCTCTCGGTGCTGGCTATCCGGCCGAAGAAGGGCGCGGATGCTACAGCTGACGAGCAGTGTGAGGCGGAGTCAGATAGCTCCAGGGCTACACCATCAAGCAAAGAAAACGTCTGAGCATGACACTCTCGGTAGCAATAAAAGTGTGCATTGAATGAATCTTAGTACTCATTCCAATGAGTAAAAGAAGCTCTAAAAGATAAAACAGATATTCAACTTACAGCTGGACTCGAATAATACTTTTGGGTCTTGCTCGGACCTTTTCCCTTATGTGAATCCTCTGCATAGCCTTATTCATTGAGAGCCTGGCATTTCTGTATATTTACACCGTTATTGTATGTGTAATAGATGTGGCCGGCTACTTAGCCTTCTTTGCTGACCATATTTTCTTTTTTACTGGAAGTGAGACGCACTTGCAGTCTCCCACCATGTGTTTTCAATGGTTTGATGTTGCTGCCTGTCCAGGGTGGTGTCTCGCGTACCAGACATATGTTTTTCGAAGGATTTTAAAAACCACCAGCCCCCTCTCACCAACCGACTTGGCGCACAAGCAAGCCAAGCAGTACCAACATCACGCGCCGCGGCTGATGGCTGACACATGCTTACGAGCTGCTCATGTGCTCACTCTCGATTCAGCTTCAATGTTAACGATTGGTTATCAGCTATGTGTCGCAATTCCTTTGCTAAAGTAACCCGTATTTCGATCGCCCTGCTTATGCAGGCGAGGCGACCAATAGATAGTGATTGATTTTGAGCCTCATTCCTTCCTCAGAATTCAAGTCTCTTCCATAAACTCTAAGGTCGTTTCTTTAAGTTTTCATCCTACCCCGCCCCTGTATATGCTAAGTCCCATACATATCGTCCATTATACCACTTACGCCCGACATGGCTGAAACGGTTGGCCTTATTGCAAGCATAGCTACCCTAGCTGAGGTTGCACTCAAGCTCGAGCAGCTGATAAACAGGTTACGCAACGCCCCAGATGAGCTTCTGGCTCTCTCCAACGAGCTTACCGATATGAAAGTCCTATTCAAAGAGGTCGAAAGATTGGTGGAAGGTGATCCAGAATCCAAGATGAGATTCCAAGCAACGCTTGAAATCGCCAACCACAGGATACACGCGGTTGGTGCTTTCCTTGGACGACTTGACATCAGCAATGTGAATTACGTGGACCGTGTGACCTGGATGCGCTACAAATCCAAAGTTTGTCGCTTGCAGTCACAGATCCGGGATGCGCGTGTTCACTTGACTGCCTTGCTCGGAGTCGAGACCATGTATGTATTCCTCATGATGAAGTGCCTTTGAGCCTGGCTCTGACGCGAAGGTGCAACAGGTCAGCGATTCGAAGAGTTGAGACTCTTGTACAGACTGTCAAGCTTATGGTCTCTACATCGGCGCAGATGGCCCGTGATTCTGAGGGTATCATCTCCGACAACGTGCACATTCTGGACCCACTCCCCTTCGAGCTGAACCAAGACCAAGAGATAGCCGAAGCCTCTACAGGGTCTTGCAGCAGAGTCTCTTTTGAAGGCCATGTTGACCTACAAATGAAAAAGAGCTGTAGATGTACATGCCATCGTCGCTCACAGGGGTTCTCGCTACGCAATCAGTTCCTTGGCTTCCTCTTTCTCGGATACAGCAACTGCCCTTTCTTGTCCGGAGGATGTTCTGAAACACACTGTCAGACAGATTGCAGGTCTCGCGCAACACGGGTCTCACTGTCATACTTTTTCCCAGCTATTTTGTTTTCGAAAGCACTGCATGCCTCTTTCGTTTCGAGTGGATACGCGGGGCCATCGTTCTCTTTATCTGTTTGGAATGTCATCGAGGAAGACTCGCCCTGGCTCTCTTCAGCGTACAATGGGGATATCGATGGGCTTAAGAACCTGTTGCAGTCGGGTGCTGCTCGGCTCACAGATGTGAGCGAGGAAGGTCGGTCAGCGCTTACTGTAAGATCCCAAAGCCCTTATTCAAAAGCACAGTTAAAATTTTGTACCCCTTCAACTTGTCTTTCTGTATTTGAAATGGCAATGACGTCTAATTTACATGGTAGATAGCGAGTGATCGTGGCCATTTTCACGTTTGTGAGTGGCTCTTGCGAATTGGCGCAGATCCACACCACGAGGACAAATTTGGAGAGTATGATCCCACTCTCAACCCAAGAAATATTTCCAGCTCACTGAATTGAATAGCTCCCTCATAGAATATCAACGTTTCGAATATGTATGGAGGCATGTGTTCGGATATCCTCACACTCAATTCCAAGCCCTTCTCGGCATCGACTCTGATGTCCTGGATGAGGATTGGCAGCTCACCGGCATACACCGAACTGTTCTCAAACTCATTTTCACACCCCTGACAAATGTGATAGTGGAACCACACGCAGCTATCAATGCTGTAGACGCTTATGGAAGGACCGCTCTATCCTGGGCGGCGAAACTCAACGATTTCGGATCCGTCAAGACACTACTTGAGCATGGTGCTGATCCCAACGTGAGGGACCTACGCGGCCAAACCGCCCTTTACCGGACAGCGCTATTGTTCGAAGTACCCGAAATTCCGGAGATACTACTCCAGTACGGCGCAGATGCGACGATAGTGACGAAGTGGCAGAATACAATCCTTCACTCGATGCTCAACTTGGCCCGACTAAAAGATATGAGCAAAGAAGAACTTTCTTTACGCCTGCAATTCCTGCAGCGCTGTTTGGATTTGGGTCTCCCTCTGGACACTCGGAACAGGTGGGGTTACACTCCGCTGATGCTGGCAATGACTGAAAACAGTCACATTGCAGTCGCGTTTCTACTTGATCGTGGGGCGGACTACACAGTCATTGATGATGTTGGAAACGGGATATTGCATTGGGCCGCTTTGAACACTCATATTCCATCGCTCAACGTCCTGGCGACGCATGGACTTCCAGGAATCGATCTCAGTCTGAGGGACATCGATGGTGAGACAGCACTCGAATGTTTTGAGTCTGGGAAGTCAGGAAAGACAGCAGAAGAAATCAAGGCTTTCTATCGAATGTGGGGCAGCATCTCTCTAACAGCAAATGGCAATGGAGGCGATGGATCCGTCGCTCACTTGATTGAAGTATAAGGTGATGAGAGATTGTGGCGACAGCTACTCCACTGGGCTTTAGAATTGCTTACTGCAGTGCAGCTTGCAGAAGATTAAGTCTATAAGAGAGTCAAAGTACTCTCGTATTTTAAGAATTAGCTGCAGTTGACCTTTTCTTGTGATTCAGAGATGCCGACGGCGTTTATTGATGGTTAGAATTATAACGCTGAATCGATACTAACAGTTCAAATCCATTTGTGGCCAACTTTTGAGCTTGATAGTCCAGTTCATGCCAAAGAGCTCGCAGTGAGGACATACAAGACGCGCCCACAGTAGAATATTTGTAGGAGACACATCGGGAAACTTAAACTCAGAAAACGAGAGAACATGCTATTGTGCACCATGCAGTGATTCCAGACCAATCATTTGGCTTGAAGCAACAGAAATTTCAGCCTTGTGCGACGGAACTTCTTAACTCTAGGCAGCGACATATAAAACAATTATTAAATGCAGCGCGACCATGCATACGCGTACGTTAAGCCAATAGAGTGTTGTCACGTTCTCAGCCTTGCTAAGCATGTGCGCATTGCGTCATCCCATTCGTTAGTTACGACCAATGATTTCTGTTCGTCTCTTGCACCAGTTAGAAGCATCGTTTGGATTTGAACAGTGACGTGTCGGCTGTGCAAGGCTGACAAGCACTGCCCCCAACTTTCCATAAATGAAGGCCCAGCAGCTTCAAACCTTCCCAGCTGATTTCCAGGCTTACCATCTTCAGCAGTGAGAACTTTTTCCACAATCATGGTTCTCGACCCCTTTGCTGCTCTCAGCCTTGCGGGGGTTGTTGTTCAATTCGTTGATTTCTCTGCCAAACTCCTTTCCGAGACCCGGAGACTGCACAAGTGTCGCGGTTGCAAAGACGAACACGAGGAGATCGATTGCATCAATCAGGATATCTCACAAATATTCTCAGATGTTGCCACAGCAGCGAGCCGGAAAGATGAGCTTTTCAGCGATCCTGGCCTGCAGAGCTTGATAGCGCAATGCCAGGACTTATCACAACAGCTTTTGACCGCAATTGGAGGAACTGATTATCGAAAGATCCCTGGTCATAAATGGAAGAGTTTCCGTGAGGCCTTGAAACGAATCTGGAATCAGGACAAGATCAATGGATTTCGGGATCGCTTGTCCTATCTTCAGGAGCAGCTTACGGTCCACCTGCAAACTAGCCAAAGGTTCGTTCTCACCCCAGAAAACGTGTATCAACTGGATCCCATAATAGGTTGGCATGTTTCAATGAGCTGACGTCTTTCAGTAAGCTGCTACTTTCAATGAAAGAGTCAATGGGAATTCTGCAGAGCGACACAAATCAGCTCCATGATCTACACTTCGAAAATCTTCAGCTTCTCAAGTCAACAATACACTCCTTGGAACAATTCCGGTGTGAAATTTCTACTGGAAATCACATTTCTGCCACTTACAAAGCTCTGGCGGATCTAATGAATCCAGAGATGGACAGAAGAGCAAGGGTCCTGCGAAGTCTACTCTTCGACTACATGACTTCTCGCTATCTCAACATCACCGATGCACACGTTCAGACTTTCAAATGGGTATTCTTGGGCAACTGTCCTCCAGAAACCGACCCTCGCTCAAATGTTCACTTCACCGAGTGGCTGCAGTCTGGCACGGGTACCTACTGGATATCAGGAAAACCCGGATCTGGAAAATCGACTCTTATGAAGTACATTGTCGACAATCCAGAGACCACCTCAGCTCTGAAAGTTTGGAGTGATGCAAACAACTTAAATATTGCGAAGTTCTTTTTCTGGAATTCTGGCACTGCAATGGAGAAATCTTTACCAGGTCTACTACGATCTCTGGTCTTCGAGATTCTGAGCCGGCGACCCGAGTGGATACCAACTGTTTGTCCGTCGCGATGGTCTTCTGAGATAGCATGCTTAACTGGCTGGACAATGTCGGAGCTCAAGTTAATCGTGAAGCGTCTTGTCTGCCAAGAAGTCACGCCGTCTGAGAAGTTCTGTTTCTTCATCGATGGCCTTGACGAATACGATGGGGATGTGCACGATATTCTCGATTGCCTTCGCGACATTGATTGTTCCACCCACGTCAAGTTATGCCTCTCGAGCAGACCTTGGAACTGTTTTGAGGAGAGCCTCGGGAAGCGGAAAGACCAAAAGCTTTACATGGAAATTCTCACGCAGAAAGACATTACCAAGTATGCCTACGACAAAATTTCTTCGTTCATGCTTGGTTGCGACTACAATGACGCCGTCGGAATGGCAAACAAACTGTCCGAGGAGATCACCCAAAAGGCTCAAGGAGTTTTCCTCTGGGTCGCACTCGCAGTAAGTTCTCTTCGACGCGGCATCGTCAATAGCGACAGTGTGTCCACTCTCTACGCTCGGTTGCACGCATTTCCGCCTAAGCTGTTGGACTTTTTCCATCACATTATCGACCAGGTTGAGAGCGTGTACAAAGAGAAGATGTTCTGCCTATTCAAGATAGCCCTGGAGTGCGATCGGCCAATGAGTGCTTACGTGTATTCCATCCTGATGGAAGATAATCCAGAGTTTGGAATTTTAATTCCACGCAGACTCTTGACTCCTAGCGAAATTCAACAGCGGATAGTCTTCGCTGAACGCCAACTCGATGCGCACTGTAAAGGTCTTTTAGAATTCCAGCCAGCACCAGAGCCTGGTGCTGGATTCAGGAGAGCAGAATTCCCCAGATGCGACGACACAGTGGGCTTCTTCCATAGGACTGCTCGGGACTTCCTTCTGTATGAGTACAGATCATGGGAGCAGCTTCTCCCTCAATCATTCTGTCCATACCTTACAATATCGAGGGCCCTTATTGGAGAGATGAAATCTATACAGTATAAGTCTCTCGAATTTGCTATTAAGGATTCTCTCGAATTTGATAGGGAGGAAAATCTGCTGCAAATATGCGTGAAGGCAGATGAAAACAATACCCTGGATTACAGGGTCCTTGATCAGCTGGACAGCGTAAAAGGACCCCGGCGGTGCGGTGCAAACGTCGAACAGAGCAGCATTCCTTCCACCTGGATTCTAGAAGCAGCAATATGCAAAGGAATTGCGAGCTACGTAAGACGCAAGGCATCGGAGGGACTGTTCAAGACGACCTCATGCAGTCAATACTTTCTTGAAAAGGCATTCCAGAACTTAGAATGCCCAAAACGACTTGAGATCATTGAGATACTGTTGAAAGAGGGAGTCAATTTCATCGCAGCTCAATCAAACCATCAACTGAGCAGACTTATGGGCTGTGGTGCAACAGACTGGGGGAGCCCTTCACATGTTCGAATCTTGCAGGTATTCATCAGCCACGGGCTTGATGTAAATGTCAGGGACATGGGCCGGCTGGCATGGAGTCAAGGTATTCTCGAGAACCTTATCAGGCACCCACCTGAGTGTTCCCTGAGAATGCTCCGCCAGTTCCTCAAATGTGCAGCAGATCCGAATGATCAATACGACCGTCTGGTTGGTCGCTCAGTGTGGGAGGAATTTCTGGACAGAGTTTCCTCCGTCAGCCCTTCCGATGTAGCTGATGGCTACGCCGACCATGTTGAGGAATTCTTGCGACATGGTGCCGATCCGTTCGTCGGAGGGTTTGGACCTCTGCGCAATCTCTCTTTAATGGATCTTTTAGGGCAATGTTTCTCCTATAATCAATCCAGACGCTTGGGCACATTATTGAGTAGGGAAATGGAATACCAGCGTGCAAGGTGGATTCGACAACCTGGTACTCCACATTTGGTGCAAGACGATAATGTTGGTAAGTCAAGGTGTAAGAAAGATGCTCTTTCTTCGCAGAGGTATGGAGGATAATCTGAAGGAAGCCCGAAACGCAGGCGTACTCAACTTCAGCCCGGGGGCGATCGTATTGAAGCGATGAGTGGACGGTTAGTGAGAAAAATCCTGAAATTGCATTCACCTGTTATGAGACAACGTCCAAGAAAATGGAAAGAGTGGAAAATTCGAAGTTGTTGTGTATTTCGAGAGCTAGTTATAGCGTTTTCTACGGTCCGGGACGGGGACGATGAATGGCCAAAAGTTATACAGCTCTTCTACACTAGGCCGCCATAAATTATGTTCTCGAGATTTCTATCAACACATCTTCAACTTGCGTAACTATCCTTCCATTATTGGACCCTGCACGACTGGCATGAATTAGGGGACTATTGAATTCACTTCAGCTTCCATATTAACTTCCCGAATATAATAAAAATTTTATTCTTTGAAATATCTATGAAGTTTCCTCTGAAGGATTTTCGACCTTCTGATACGTTCGTCTACTCATCAGGCTCAAGCTATTACTCCTGTACTTAGCATAGAGCTTGTGCGCCGACCACGCTCCCACAGCCAAGATCAAAAGCAAGGCTAACCCTAACAACGCCAGCGGCACGACGCCCCACCCGTAGCTCTTCCACCAGCTCGTCGTCGTCGACTCCGACCTCAACAGCGGCCGTAATCCCTCAGCCGGATTGTTGTACTTGACATTCTCCCAGTCCACATCCTCCGCCGTCAGCTTCACCTCGGAATCCTGCTCTTCCTTCGACGGCTGCGGCGGCGCATCCATGACCTTGCACCGCCACTCATCGCACGACTTCTTCAAGCTGTCGCCAGGCCTGAACGTCTTGTACACCGTCGACTTCCTCAACGCATTGCCGTCCTTATCCACCGCCTCCACATAGCTCCACTCCTGATAGTACCCCCTTGCCTGAAACCTCGTCTCGAACCCGTCCTTCTCCGCACTCCCCACCAAATCCCACGGCCCGTTGGGCGCCGGGCCCGCATAAAACTTCCACATCGCCACCTCCGTCGCGCCGTTCCAGCTCACATAGAACACCGTCCCAGACGCATGCCCATCCAGCGAATACACAAACATGGTCGGCGCCTCGCGCGGGCTGGCCGTCCAGTTGAACTTCTGCGCGCGATAATGCATCATGAACGAGTTATTCCGCGATATCGCGCCCCACAGCAACAGCTCGCCGTCGGCGCTGTGCTCGGCGAAGAACGGGTACTCGCCGTAGCCGACGACGGCGTTGCCGTTGCTCAGCACCTGCAGGTTGCCCTGGGACCCCGCGGACAGCGGGTCGGACTCGTTGTGCGGCCGGACTGCCGGCGGCGCGAATTCGGAGAGCAGGGTGGCCGTCTGCGCGGTGTGGTCGACGGAGAAGACGAGGCCGCGCGAGTGGCGGGCGGTCCATTTCCACGAGTTGCTCGCGTTGTCGAAGAGCGAGATGGTGCTGTGCGTGGCGTTTGCGTGCAGCTCCCGCGCGTCGTGCTGCGAGGAGAAGTTGAAGTCCTTTTCGTATCCGAAGTCCGTGTCGCCGGCGAGTTGCCAGAGGACGCGGCCGTCGTCGCCGGAGAGCTTGAAGATGGTCGACAGGTGCCGCGAGGAGATGAGGTAGTTGCCATCCTCGTCCTTGTCGATGGCGTTGATGTGGAAGTAGTCCCACGGCGTGATGGGGTGCACGCCGCGGCCGCCGACGAGCGTGTTGCCCGGCAGGATCTTCTCGCCGTGCAGCGGGCTCGTCTCCTCGTGGTCCAGGCTACGCCACTCGAAGACGACCTCGCCCGTGTCGACGGCGACTTCCTGGAAGACGGCTTCGACGATCCAGCCGAAGCCGCCCGTGATGCCGAAGGGGCTCAGGTCGTACGGCACCGTCTGGTAGATGGTCATCAGCGCGGTGCGGCCGTCGTCGGCGAGCCGGAATTCGTGCATGTCGGATGTGCCGGAGAGGGAGCCGCTGGGCTTGACCATTTTGACTAGGTCGTAGGACGAGTCGAGCACCATGCCGACGCCTTTCGCGTAGCCGAGGCGCCCTTCGCCCTGGAAGAAGCAGAGGTGGTCTTTTGAGTTGTGCTGGCAGACGTGCGGGTTGTAGGCGTTGATGCCGCCGAAGCTTGCGGCACCGCTCCACACGAGGTTCTATGCATTGTTCAGTTGACTGATGCAAAGTTGCAGAGTAAATGGTAAACTTACCCCATCATTGTCGTAGATGTAGGGACCATGGTCTGGGCCGCCTCTCGGGCGGCGCCACGGGGCCAGGAAAAAGTAGCCTGGAGTGATGGCCTCGGGCTTGTAGACTGTGATGTCCAATTCGGGCGGAGTTATGTCAGGGCGCTATAGCCAGATCAGTTGAGGCTTTTGGGTAACGGGAAAACAAATTCGGCTTACTGAGAGAAACAAGGAAGTCGGCATCACGCTCTCATCATTAACCACCCACAAGTCAATCCCCGTGGCGACCGGAAGCCACAGCAGCACGGCCGCGGCCGGCCATAGTGTTCTGAATCCGACCATACTGCACAAAGTGAGCGAATGCAGCTGGGTCGAGTTCTCAAGAAAAATGCTTTAGCTGGGCTACTGGCCGGAGTTGGTAGGCCGAAGCCGCTGTGCAAAAGCGCAAGGCTGGCAGGGTCCGAGTGTCCCAGTAGCGCGCTTGGCGGAACAACCGGTATATTCAAAACAAGTTGATTCAACCGGTGGCGAGATGGATAAGATACGGGGGGCAACGAAACAAGTGGGTACTGAGAGTGTGCGGCATTTACGGCGCCGCAGTAGCCGCCCGCCCGCCCTACTTGCACCCCTGTTCAGTCCGGGCAAAACAATCTATATTTTTTTTTGGCAGGTGGAACTATCTAATGCAACATGGAGTATCCCATCCAAATCCCCGCAATGCAACCACCTCCAACAACAGCAGCCCGGAACATGACATTGTACATCTGCGCCCTGTTCCTTCCCTTGCATCGTTTTATGAAGCCTTTGGTATCGTTCACGTGCGGGAAAGGCACCTTGGGCACGGGGACGTCGAGGAACTTGCAGAGCGGCTCCCAGCCCTCACTGATGTGGTACTCAAGTAACCGCTCGGGGGGAACGGTGGCACGCATCTCGGCGTAGTACTCGTTGAAGACTTCCTTGCCGTGCTTCTCGAAGTCGCCCTTGAAAAAGCAGGTCCAGAATTTGTGAAGCATTGGGTAATAGTGGCTAGCGCCCCAATCCCACTTGGACAGCATGCGCAGCTCGGGATCGTTTGCACGCCAATTGGCAGTTCCGAGGGTCGATCTGTTCCCACGTGCATCAGTAGAGATGACAAAGAAGATCATGCGGGTTACTCACTGATACCAAGAATCGACATCCCGCGTGGTTAGCAAAACTTTTGCGTCCGGGTACGCCTCCATCAGCTCCTTCGAAAAGGCAACTGCCGGCCAATCGCAGATGGCCTGCCGCAAGCGAATTAGTTTTACTACTAGAATAAACGATCGTCGCTCTTCTCGTACCTGACAATGGCCCAATAGCTGGTCCCACTGCTCTTTGCCAAATTCTCCCTCTCCATCGTATTTTGCGGCCAGAGCATCGGACCACATGAGACAGTCGGACGGATTTTCGGTGCTCGCGCAGAGCATGTGGTAGCACGGGTCGAAACCCAGGATTTGCAGGGCCTCCCGCAGAGCTGTATACCGTTTGTGAGTGTCCAGCCACGAGAATGAGTTCAGAGAAGTTACGTACAAACGGTTCCTGTGCGTCCCAGACCGAGTGCCAGCACTCTCATGGGCACCACGCGCCGGCACTGGCGACGGTCGATATCCGTGTCATTGGGGGTGAAAATGTCTGTCTTCGGCTTTCGGGTGTAAGGCCTCGGGGATCGGGAATACGACATTTTGAAGAACTTTGCGTCTCAACTTACTACGTTTGTTTGCTGTATACTACGGAAGGCTATTTATGCCAATTTACGGGGCCGGCCGATTTCGCCGGATAGCTCGTGTTGGTGAAAAGCTTGGTGGGTGTGGTTATGGCAAAAACATTTCTCGTCGCCAGCAGCTTCAATGTCCGGCATGGATCTGGCGTCACGTCCGGGATGGGATCTGCATCGCCGATTTTCGGCAGGTGCAGAAATAATCTGATCCTGATTATCAGGGCAACGGAGACGGCAGGTGGGTGGGAGTTTTTGTGGCATGGTGAGTAGGGGATCGTCGCCAAGGGCATCGTAAATGATGCAGCTTGGCGGAGTGTAAATGCAGCTTGGCAGCCAATTGATTCAGCTTGGCAGGGAAGAGCGTCGTAATGCCAAGGCACTACCCTGACTTGGCCACCGGCTCCGAGTAGGCGGGCGGGAGGCACGGCATTTGCTTGGGTTTGCTGAAGACGAATTGACCGAGCTGCTTGTCTCGGGTGAGGTGGCTCGTGTGCGGACGATTCCCACTGCAGCGAAAAAACCCCCTGAAGTGGAGTTGGGGGGGTACACCGTAACAATCTGCTTATCAGCGACGGGCGAGTCAGGAAAAAGTCAATTCAGCGATAGAAACACCAGATTATCGGTTCGCGGTCGTATACAGATGTTAAGTTTGCAGTCAGAATAAGGTTTTAGACAAGGTGTGGAGTCGATGCGTTCTCCCACAAAAGGACGTGGATCTCTAGATGACGTGACGAGAGCCACGGCTGACGAACAATGAGCTTAATTGAACAGCAAAAGCCGCTGCATTATGGTGGCCTTCGGATGCCGCGGACGCCTCGTAAAGCCGATCCTATGTGGTAAGGACACACGAACGCGAATCCGCAAGCGAGAAATTTTGTGGTGTTACCATCATCCCGCCGGATAACGCTATCAGCGCCCGGACAGAAAACAGAAGACGACCTGTTCCTCGCGCCTGTCCATTGTCCATTTGCTGTCCGTCTGCTGTCCACCTGCGTCTCGTACCGGCCCGGAGAAAACCTACACCCTTCAGTCAACGTGTTCGTCGTCGTCGTCGCCGCTGCTGTCCATCCGCAGCTCGTCCGTCCACGCTCGGAGATAAAACCTCGGCCTCAATCAACGTGCTCGTCGTCGACCTGCATCTCGTCCCCAACCGGCAGATTCTTCCACACCAGCACGCACGCGCAGACGACCGGCACACTCAGCGCCGCATACGAACACAGCCGCGTCTCCGTCACGCTGTACGCCTTCACAATGGCCGCGCGCTCCGGTGTCCCATCCGCAAACTCCAACTGCTTCCGCAAACTCCCGTAGATCTCGAGGGCGAGGTGCTTGCTGGCGGCGGGCAGGTACTCGTGCAGCAGGCGCGGCATGTCGCTCGCCCACACCACACCCGCGACGGCGGTCCCAACGCTATTCCCCACGCTCGAGCACAGCAGCATCACCGCGATCGTGACCGCCACATCGTCCCTTGCCACCGCCGCATTCACCGCCGTGTTGTTCGCCGCCACCAGCATGCTGCCCGCGACCGCGACCGCGAACTGCGCCGCCACCAGCGCGCGCGTCTCCGCGCCATCCCCCCTTGCCACGACCGGAATCAAGCCCAGCAGTCCCGCAGCGCGGACGGGTTGCGCCAGCACGCCCCAGATCTTGAAGCGGCCCGTGGTGCGGATGAGCCAGGCGACGCTGACGCCGCACAGGCACGTCGTGATGCTGGCGATGTTGGCGACGTAGCCGGCGTCGCGGATGGGCAGGCGGTGGACGACCTGCAGGAAAGAGGCGAGGTACGTGTGGTACGCGCCCGTCGCGACGAGGCAGGCGAAGCAGAGCGCGCACGAGGCGGCGACGGTGCGGTTGGCGACGACGCGGTACGGGATGAGCGGGACGGCGGCGTAGCGCGTTTCCCAGAAAGCGAAGAGGAGGAGGCTGGCTTGGCCGGCGAGGGATTTGGTTACGAGGGAGGGCGAGAGAAAGGCGCTGCTGCTGCCATCGTCGGCGCTGGCGTGGTAGCGCGATTGCAGGCTGAGGGGGATGAGGACGAGGGCGAGGCCTGTGGTGAAGAGCGTGGCGCCGACGGCTGGGGGTTGGGGTTAGTGGTGGGAATGCGGAGGGATGGGGGGGAAGACGGACCGTCGAACTCCACGGCCAGTCGGCGGAGCCGATGCTTCGTGGAGACATCTTTTTGTTGAAGACGGGCCGGTCGGATAAGGCCTTCGTTATAAGCCTTGCGTTTGCTGGCGAAGAGGATAAGGGCGAGCGGGGCGCTCAAGAGTGGGGTGGTAATGGCAAAGGTAGCGTACGCCCATCTCCACGTGCTGTTCTCCTGGAACCATTGAGCAATCGCAGGCCCGGCAAATGCGGTAAGCAGATAAGGCGTCGTGGAAAAGCCAAAGGCCAGCGCACGGTTCCGCAGGCTCGACACGTCGGCCATGATTACGTATAGGATGTAGTTCGCACTGTCAGTCCCGACGGCATAAAAGACCTGTGGCTGCGTGAGAACATACACACAAACAAGGAAGACGGGGCTTACCTGAGCAATCACGTACACCGTAACATTGCTACAAAGGGCCATAAGGGCCAGTCCTACATTGCGCCTTGCTCAACATATGCAAAAGCGGGGGAGGATCGTCGAAGAAAAACACACACACCTAAAGTCGCCAAAGCCGACATCAAGACAAAACCCTCACCACGGCCCCAGAGATCGACCAGCTTTGCCGTCGGGATCCTCGCCACGCCGGCGATGAAGCTGGACGAGATGCCGACGGTGGAGACGAGGGCGTGCTCGGAGAACTCGCTCGTGGCGTACGGCAGCAGGTTCGAGCTGGCCTGCGACTCCAGTCCGGTGCCGAAGATGACGAGCAGGATGCACAGGTACAGGGCGACGACCACCTTGGGCGTCCACACGCGCCGGATCGCCTCCATGTCGCGCACTCCTTGCTCGGCCGTGACCTGCACGCCATCTTCGCGCTCGCGGTGCATGAGCAGCGCCGTTTCCTCGGTGGGGGGAAGAGGTGATGATGAAGGTGGGAGGAGGGCGGTCGATGGTGGTGGTGAGTCGTCGTCGCTGCTGCTGCTGCACGTGCGGGCGTCCTTGGTGGCAGCCATGACCACACCAGTATACCAGATACCAGTGTGCTGCTGTGGAGAGAGCAGCAGAAAACACGGCCGGGAAAAGAGAAAATTGGCAGGGCGTGTCAGATTATTGGAACCTGGGATCCGACACGAACGAGGAAACCGACCAACCACGGACGACTGCCGGCACCCCCTGTATCTGGAGATTCGTCTTACGAAAGCCC
Source organism: Lasiodiplodia theobromae (assembly GCF_012971845.1). Taxonomy (NCBI): domain Eukaryota; kingdom Fungi; phylum Ascomycota; class Dothideomycetes; order Botryosphaeriales; family Botryosphaeriaceae; genus Lasiodiplodia; species Lasiodiplodia theobromae. The sequence continues at coordinate 141,837 of NW_023336529.1, forward strand.
CCCTTATCTCAGCTATACTCTGGCTATATGCAGACCGCCATGTCGATCATATCTCACAGCAGAAAGTCGAGCATGCTCTCTTCGGCTCAGCCGCCACTTCGTGCTCCACCTGCAGCACTACATTCAAAACTCCACAACCCGGTTTTTCCCACCCACCACCCACCGCGCGCGCCACTTTGCTGTGCCGCTCAGGCGGAGAGCCGAGACGAGCCAGCCCGACACACCGCCCGCCGGCCGCTGGGCTACGGAAATTGCATTCCTGCGCCGAAGAAAAGCGAAGTGGATCGGTTTGCGCTGCCGGTCGGCCTGCCAAGATAAACATTTTTTCACTTCGGCCGGGCTAACCTGCTTCACCAGTGTGGCTATCTGATCCGGGCGCCGCGGACCTATCTGATCCGAGAAGATTGTCTTGGTTTTCCCACGCCGACACACACCAAAGGAACAAAAGCCTTGTGCTGAGTCGTGCGCTGTTCTCCACATCCCCCCACATGTGGCAGGTCGCCAAGGCATGTGGGCCCCTGCACGGCCCTGCGCGCCCCTGTCGTCATTCATGCACTTGCCTGCCCGCCCGCCCAGATGTTGCATGCCCGCGTGCCCCGTGTCGGGCCCGCATGACTCTCTGATCGCCTTCATGGGATTTCGCTGACCACCCTACCACCCTACCACCCTAGGTACCCTACCGCTCTGATATGCTGCCTACGATGCCATCTCGCATCCCTCTCGCCTCGCCCTGTTTTTTTGCGATGAAGAAAAAAAAATTCTTAACCGCTAAACGAGACCTCTAATCAGTAGAATCTCCGAGGGGCCTCCGGAAGGATCACCGCCGCGCCTAGGCGAGAGTGAAGGGACGAAGCATCTTGGCCTCATGGGAAATGTCGGCAAGTGCCAGTTCTCAGTGATTCGTTCGGTGGTTATTCTGTGACTTTTCTGCTCCGACTCCGAGGCTTCCTCCGCGGTAAGCGCCGTTTTCTAATTGTTGCTCGTGATGGACGGACGGGGCGGATGGAACGGTGGTGTTGCGTTGTGGCGAGGATGTACATCGGTTGTGGGTGTGTGTGTGGGTGTGGCATGCTGACTACAGTACATTGCAAGAAAAGATCTGCTTTGGCATACTGACCATTGAGAGTTCAATAATGTGACCAGGCTACAAAAAAAAACTTATGATTTTAAAAAGAAACAAAATAGAGCCCAAAAGTAAAAACAAAAAATGCTTCCGCTGCAAAGCAATAGAAGATTCGGTCTTCCCAGCTACAAAATCCTGGAGGCCACGATCTAGTCTCTTAAGGCTTAAAAAGAAAATTCATGAAGCTGCATGCAATCAATGCTCGGAGATTTATTTCTTGAGCACGCATATAAATTTCAAAGTATATTTATCCGGAGATTTTAAATGTTTTGCCTCAGAAACTTGGCTTTTTGGTGTTGCACAACCATGCCAAGCGCACGCCTCTATTATACTACAACTACATGGACAGCGACATCTCGAAATCCAGCACTGCTAAAATGACCAGCATCACATCTGACGTGCTGTCGTTATTAGGCGAGACGGAAGCACTCGGCAAGAATGCTGGGGCTGGAGAGATGTTGTAACGAAACGTTCGAATTGCGTGATTGATCCTATATGTACATAAATAAAAACGGAACAGCACCTCGCGTTCCTCACCAACACCTATATCCCCGCGGTATAAACAAAAACAAAAAAAGGGAATCCCTACTCCTACAACAACAACCCTAATTTTTTTACTCCATCCTAATCAAACAACACCCCGCTCCCCTTCCCCACCAACACACCAATCGCGCTCTCCAGTCCATCAAGCAACTCATGCGCCTCCTCCACCCACGCCTCCCTCGCCACAATCTCCATCGTCACGCTCTCACCATCCGCCGACGGGAACGCCTGCACCTTCCACTCGCGCAGCGGCTCGAGGTGGGGGTACACCGTCTCCATCCGCGCCTTGACGCCCGTAAAGGGCAGCTCCTCGACGTGGTCCACATCCAAATGAACCACACTATCAAACCAATCCATTTCGCGCGGCCAGTCCGTACACGCCGCCACGATCTCGGTCAAGCCCATGCACGCGTGCCCCGCGCTGGCAATGTGCTGCGCCTGCACGAAGTCGAGGAGGTGCTTCGGCGTCCAGCCGGGCTCGAAGACGACGCGCGTCGGGATGTACTGCCAGCACGGCCCGACGACGCGGTCGGCGTGCGGGAAGCCGTCGACGGCGCGGCCCGTCGCGACCTCGCCGAACGTGACGTCGCGGGTGCCCAGGCGGCGGGCGAGCGTCAGGGCCCAGGCGGCCGAGGGGAGGGTGGCGAGGGTGGTGGATTTGTCGCGGGTCGAGATATCCACGGTGCGCTGGAGGAAGACCGGGGTGGTCGAGGTGAGGGGCGCGGCGGGGCGCAGGATCGACATGGAGGAGCCGCGGAGCAGGTCGCGCCAGTAGGCGGTGCTGGCGGGGATGCTGGTGCGGAGGATGTGGGCGGTGAAGAGGGAGAAGGGGAGGGTGGGCTCGAGGGGCTTGTGCTCGTAGAGGGCGGAGAGTTGGCGGAGGAGGGTGGGGAGGCAGATCTCGTCGTACTGGGCGTGGGAGATGCGGAGGATGAGGCAGCTTTGGGAGGTGGTGGCGCTCTGGATGAAGAAGAACTTGACGAACGAGGAGCCGAGCGGCATGAGGGTCTGCACGTCGAGGTGGCAGAGCGACTGGGCGAAGGCCGGGAGGTTGGCGTCGGTGCGGTACTCGACGACGGGGGCCTGCAGCTGCTCCAGTACCGCGCCGTAGCAGCGGCTGTCGTGCTCGACGAAGACGGTGCGCAGGATCTCGTTGCGGGCGACTAGCTCCTGGCAGCTGGCGAAGAGGTGGTGCTTGTCGACGGCGTCGTCCAGGTACATGAGCTCGTAGCGGGCCGAGTACCGCGGCAACGTCGTCGTGCCCTTCACTGCAATCTCCTGGAGCGGGCGCGCAGGCAGGACGTCGACGATGTTCCATTCGGGGTTCTCTATCTGCGGCTTGATTGCGTTGAGGGGCGCGTCCAGCAGGGAGAAGGGGGTATACGGTTTGGGGGAGATTGAAAGAGAGCGGCCCTCATCAGGAAGTTCCTGGACGACGTCGGCCAGATCGAGGAACTGCCTGGTCTTGAAGATGTCGGCCACAGTCACGCGAAGGCCTTCCAGGCGGGCTTCCGACACCAGCTTCATGGCGGCAATCGAGTCGCCGCCGAGATCGAAGAAGTTGGCTTCGGTGTCGATTTCGGTCTCCGGGATGCCGAGGGCGCGGCTCCAGAGACTGCGGAGCTTCAGCTGCTTCTCAGTGGTAGGCTGGGCAGGCACGGCGCCCGAGTCACGGCGCGGCTGCTGCTCAAACTTCGGTGCGGGCGTGCTCTTGGGCTGCTCGGTGCAGTAAGTACCTGGCGCAGCGACGCAGTCGATGTCTCCAACAAGCACGTCGCCGTCCTCGCACAGCCTCTGGACGGCCTGCTCGAGCTGCTCCAGGGCCTTCTCGGCGCGGGCCACGCTGAGCGTCTTCTGGTCGAAACTGGCCATGACCAGGAAGCCGTTGGGGTCCAGCGAGCACACCAGCATGAGGGCGTACGAGTTGAACTTGAGGGCCTCGCGAGCAGCCTCGACGTCGTTGGCGGGCATGAAGCCCAGGGCCGGCTCATCCTCGCGGGGCGGCTGGTCAGCGGGCTCGGGCTCGGCCGTCGGGTGCATGATCAGGCCGGTCCGCAGCTCGCAGGCTTCGCGGGCGTCGCGGTGGAGGCGGCGGATGTGCTGCAGGCCAAAGTGCTCGTGCGGGATACGCTCGACCGTGTCGCGGTGGATGGTCTGAAGGTAGACCGATGCCGGGGCCCTGCCGTCGACGTGCACGCGCAGCGGGACGGTGGTGATCATGGGGCCCTCGATCTCCTCGACGCCCGTGATGTTGGCGTTGCGGCCCGTCAGCGTCTCGCCGAAGACGACGTCGTCGGTCGTGTACTGGGCGGCCACCAGAGCCCAGGCGCCGCGGATGGCCGTGGCAAGGGTCGTGTTGGTCGCACGCTTCTGGGGAAGGGTGATGTAGCGCTCCAGCAGGGCGTCGGCTGAAGTCTGGTATCCTTGGAATGGCAGAGCCGGGAACTGCGGGCCGCCGGCACCGGTAAGTTGCTGCTCCCAGTACTTGCGTGAGGTCTCACGGTCCATAGCATCCAGGTGGTGGATAAACTGGCGGAAGGGCGCAGCGCGGTTGGTTTCGAGGCGGCGGTAGGCTCTGTTGACGCGGTCGATGACCAGCGGCATGGACCAGCCGTCATAGAGAGCGTGGTGGATGGTCAGCACCACGTCGACGCTGCCAGACGTGTAGTCGGCAACCATTGCGAGCCGGACGAGGGGCGTTCCCAGGCCCATCTCATCGGCGCGGTCCTGGTCGAGGTAGCTCTCAACGCTGCCGCTGGTGCTGGTCCACGGCAAGTCACCGCGAACGACGACCTGCATCAGGCCGTGGCCTGGAAGCTGGATGATGCGGGTGCGGAGAATGTGGCATTCTTGAGCAGCTTCGTTGAAGGCGTCGCGCAGGCGATAGGCCGTGGGCAGGTCGGGCAGCTGCACCACGCGCTGGGCGACGTAGGCCGACTGCACCTTGGCCGACAGCGCCATGAGGCCCTCCTGCAGCGGGGTACAGGGATAGACATCTTCGATGCGGGTGCGCAGAATGCTGCAGCGGTCGGCGGCGTGGGCGCGGGCGTCTTCGGCATCGCAGCCCTTGGGAAGCAGCGAGAAGGGCGGCACCTGGGCGTCAGGCCTGAGGCAGCCGACGACGCGGGCCATGTCCTGCAGCCGCGGGCGCGCGAAAACATCAGCCACGCCCAGCGCCAGGCCCTCTTTGCGCGCCGCCGCCACCAGCCTCATGGCCGCCAGCGAATCGCCTCCCAGCGCGAAGAAGTTGCTCATCACGCCCACCTGCGCATCCTCGCCGAACAGGTCCGTCCACAGCCGGTGTAGACAGCACTCGGTGGGCGTCGTCGGTTCGCGCTGCTCCGTCGCCGCCGCCCGCAATTTGGCCAGCTGCGGCCGCGTCAATGCCGCTCCCAGCTCGCGCAGCCGCTTGCGGTCCACCTTCAACGACACCAGCGTCGGCAGCCGCTCTATCGGGATGTATGCTGACGGCAGCATGTAGATGGGGAGGTCGCGCGCCAGCGCCTCGTCCAGCCCGGAAATGGCCTTCGCCAGCGCCGGCGGAAACGAGTCTGGGTTGCTGCTGTTGGTCGCGACGAAGCAAACCAGACTGGGCTCGCCGCCTGACGGCCTCACCACCTCAGCCGCCACGTTGGTACCTGCCGGCATGTGCTTGCACACATGGAACTCGACCTCGCCCAACTCAACACGCTGGCCCCGGAGCTTCACCTGCGCGTCCTTGCGTCCCACGAAGACGATGTTGCCCGAGCCGTCGCCGTCGTAGCGCACCAAGTCGCCCGTCTTGTACAGCCGTCCGCGCCGGCCGCCTGCCACCAACCACGGCGGGTCCTCGATGAACACCTCGGCCGTCTTGTCGGGCTGGTTCAGGTAGCCCTTGCCGACGAGCGGGCCCTCGACGAGCAGCTCGCCCACGGCACCCACCGGCACGAGCCGGCCGTGGTCCTCGGGGTCACAGATCCAGGTGGCGCCGCCACAGCCTTTGCCGATGCTAGTCCTGCCGGGCGCCACGTCGCCGTTGACGGTGCAAGCCACGGTGCACTCGGACGGGCCGTAGCAGATGACGGGCCGCGTGCGCTGGCTCCACGATGCCGCATCGCGTGCCGACACGGCCTCGCCGCCCAGTCCGAGCACCTCCAGCCGGTCCATCACCTCCGGGTCGAGCACTCGCGCTACCGACGGCGTCATGTGCGCCATGTTGGCGTCCATGGTCTCAATGGCGCCTCCGAGATCGTTCATCCTCTGCTCTTCCGACGGCACGCAGATGACACCTCCCGTCGACAGCGTGCACAGCATGCAGTCGATGCTGACGTCGAAGGCGTACGATGCGAAGTCCAGCACGCGCGAGTGTGGCCTGTATCCGACGATGTCGCCTCGCGGCACCGCGCCGGACGAGTAGTTGGCGTGCGAGATTTCGATTCCCTTCGGTTTACCCGTCGAGCCCGACGTGAAGATGACGTACAGCGTTGCCGACGACGGCACCGCCACAGGCTCCCAGCTGGACTCCTCCTCTTTCTCCTTCAGCATCCGGGGCCCCACCGTCAACACTGTTGCGCCCTCTGGTGCGACCCGCGCGCCCAAATCGGCCTTGCTCTCCGAAGTAATGACCACGCGCGCTCCCACCTCTTCTGCGATCACTCGTAACCGCGCCTCAGGCTGGCTGGGATCAGTAAGACTGAACGCGCTTCCTGATTTCATCACGCCAATCAGCGCGACCGACATCCACACGGACTTTTCGAAGCAAAGTGGGATGATTGTGCCGACGCCGGCCCCAAGCGCCGCCAGCCGGCCGGCGAGTCGCGTCGAGAGCGCGTCCAGCTCACCGTACGTTAGTTGACCGTCCCACGACACCACGGCTGGGTTGTCGGGCTGTTTCCGCGCCTGTTCGACGAAGAGGTCGTGCATGCAGGTGTCGATGCGCGGCGCCAGTGGCGTGTTCCACTGCCACAGCTGCGCCAGCTCGCTTTCGCGTAGCCGCATCGCCTGCGCGCACATCTGCTCCTGGTCGACGAGCACCGAGTTGAGGATATCCATGTACGCGTCGACCTGTAGCATGGCCATGCGCCGTGCGATCGGCGGCCGTTGGCTGTGCCGCACCCACAGCTGCCCCTCCGACACGCGCGCCTCCATGTGGATGCTCAACTGCACAATTAAAGTCAGCTTCGGTGCTTGCAATAGTGCTGTCGCTGATCACATACGTCTGAGTCTTGTCCCTGGGAACCGGCGTTGGTGAAGAACATGGTTGTTGGGCCATCGCACCCCTCCCTCGGCTTGATGACGCTTTGGTCGCGAACACGGCCCAGCGCTTTCGACACCGGCTCGATGGTCCGCGAGACAATGTCTGCTGTGAAGCCTGATGTTGACGTCGTTGCTGTGCGCTCCTCGCTGACAATATCGTAGAATCCCGAAGTGAAGGCGCTTTCTGTCGAACTGCGGTACAACAACAACGCCCAGGCCAGCACGAGGAAGTGGGCGTGCTCCTCGACATCCTCCATCGGCACCGCCGGCTGAAACGGAATGAAGCCCGTGTCATCTTCGACGACACTGCTTCGGCCGTTGGGCATCACGCCGTTCATCTCGCCGTTCATCTTGGGGCGGTTGGAACGGACGGAAAGGTGAGTTGGATGAAGACGACGAGAGTTATTCCGAAATCCCCAAGAGATGGCGAGTCACCACCTTTGAGTAGTGCCGGCGCTTGATATATGCCGCTGCGTGCCTGCCGTCGACGGCAAAGTCCAACGACTCTCAAAATGGGCCGATCTACAGGCAACCCGGGCGGGAGCGATATCGCTTTCAGAATTTCACACTGCCGAAGGGTCCTCACTGACCGCATGCTGGACTACTCGGCGCGGTAGATAGTTTCGCGGCGCGGGTTTCAGTCACTGGCATCTTCGGCTTGGTGGCAGGGGCAGCAACCGAGCTTCATTGCCCATCGTAACGTTGCCGGGGGAGATGCCGACCAGGGCAGCGAAGTCTTCGACTCCGCCCCCTGCAAGCCTAATCGCTCCCTCGAGATAATCGCTCCGTCAGGCACTGGTCAGCAGCACCCACCCTCGCCCCTCGGATCATCAATCAATCAGTCTAGATTTCCCTGTCATCTGATAAGACAGCACGCCTTTTACCGCGGAGTCTTGGCCCCCACCTACCATGCCCGTTGTCGGCAACTCCGCCTTCTCATCATGTCATGCATTCTTCCTCTCCATCTCGGCGGATTGGTCCACATCTTCTCTCGCCACCTTTTTTCGTTATTCCTATTGTACGTCCGTACAGCCAATTGCGGAGGTCTTCCGGCTTGGACTTTTGGGCAATTACCGGCTCCCTTCGGCGCCCGCTTGTCGCTGGGGAATTTTCCGTCGGTGCTTGTCTGTATGGAAGGCCTTATTGTGTTTTGAGACATTGTCGGCCGAGTGGTCGGCTATTCGGTGATGCAAGTGGCCGGCGGTTTTCTCAAACTCGTGTTTGGTGGATGCGTCCTATTTTCCCCGGCAATGCTGAGTCATGGCTAATCCACTGCGTATAGCGTCCTCGTGTTGAGAGTCGAGAGACAGAATAGTCACATGAGCAGAGTCAACTAACGGTCGGCAGTCTACAGTTTCGTTCAGCGCCGGGTTTCACCAACGGGCGAGATGCTTCATCAAAAGGTATTGAATTGTTACATGAACATGCCATGCTGTCTAAAAAAAAATGCAATCAACTTTTTACCCGTCATCAGCAAACATGCAAGTGTGTTTTTACAAAAGGTTCATCATCATCCATCTCTCCGCATGACTCCCCATCATTTCCATATTACTGCAGCGTCTGGTGCACGACGCTCGACTTGTAGGCCTCGTTGCGCACCAGCAGCTCGTCGTGCGAGCCCGAGTCGACGCAGCGGCCGCCGTCGATGAGGAAGATCTTGTCGGCCTTGCGGATGGTGGCCAGGCGGTGGGCGATGACCATGACGGTCATGTCGCGGCTGATGCGGTTGAGCGTCGTCTGCCAGATGCGCTCGCTCTCGGCGTCGAGGGCCGACGTGGGTTCGTCGAGGAGCAGCAGTCGAGGCTTGCGGAGGAGGGCGCGGGCGATGCTGAGGCCTGTTGTTTTTGCGGTGTTAGTGGGAGGTAAGGGGGGAGAGGGGATGGAGGGGGGGAATGGGAAGGATGGAAAAAAACGTACGTTGCAGCTGCCCACCGCTAAACTGGCTCCCATTCCTGCCGCAGCGCGTGTTGTATCCTTCCGGCAAACTCATAATCGTGTCGTGGATATTAGCAGCCATACACGCGGCCTCTATATCCGCCCTCGACACGCGCACGCCCACGGGCGCACCCAGCCCGATGTTGAACGCCACCGACCCGTCGAACAGCACGCTCGCCTGCGGGACGAGCGCGATGTCATCTCTAAACGACGCATCCGTCCCGCTCGCCACGTCCTTGCCGTCCAGCTTCACCGAGCCCGACGTCGGCCGGTAGAAGCGCTCCAGCAGCGCAAAGGCCGTGCTCTTGCCCGAGCCGGACGGTCCCGTCAGCGCGACGAACTGGTTCGGCGACACGCTTATGTCCAGGCCCTTGAGGACTGGTACGTTCGGCCGCGACGGGTAGGCGAAGCGGACGTCCTCGAAGGATACGCTGACGCCCAGCCCGGCGTTGAGTGGCCGGTTCCCGCCGCCCAGCTCCTTCATCGGCATCATGCCGACGGCTGAGTCGTCGTCGTCGTCGTCGTCCTGGTCGGCGGCACTGTGATTGTTCTGGTGCCGCACATCCAGCACCTCCGCCGACGGCGCCGCCGGCGGCATATCGTCGATCAAGCCCAGGATCCTCCGCGCCGCGACGGCGGCCCGCGAGATATCCGGCGCCAGCGAGAAGAACTGGCCGCAGCTCTGGGCGCTGAACAGCAGGGCCGGCAGCACGACGAAGAACTGCGTCTGCGTGTAGTTGCCGTTGGCCGTCTGCTTGGCGCCCCACCAGTAGGCCAGGGCGTAGATGAGGTTGGTGACGCTGAACGACAGCGCCAGCCAGAAGTTGCTGGTGACGATGCCGCGCAGCGTCGCGGCGTAGGGGGCGCGCAGGGCGCGGCCGTAGACGCGCAGGGAGAGGTCTTCCAAAGCGAAGGCGGCGACGGTTTGGATGCGGTCGACGGCTTCTTTGGCGACGGCGACGGACTGGTTGAAGGCTTTGGCGTGCTTTTCGTGGAATTGCGCCAAAGCGCGCAGCCGCATGAAGCCTGCCGCGAGGAGGACGGGGACCGTGGCGAGGAGGACGATGGCGATTTTCCAGGCGACGATGTGCGCGAGGACGATGCCTAGACCGAGGGAGACGACGATGCTGTACGCGATGCCGAGGACGGACCCCGTCATGCCGCTCAGGCTGTTGGTGTCGGTGGTGAGTTGGGCCAGCAGGTTGTCGGGCGTGCGGCCGGCCGACTCGTGCCAGGAGACGTCATGGTGGAGGAGGGAGCGCAGGGTTAAGATGCGGGTTTTGAAGAGGACCTTTTCCGCGACGTAGCCGAAGGATGTCCCCCTGATGACGTTGGCGCTGAAGTTGGCGATGGCCAGCAGGAAGAATAGGCGTGAGAAGAAGACGCCCGCCCACCGCACGGCGGCTTCGCCGCGGCAGGGCGTGAGGTGTCCGATCATGTTGCCGAAGATCAGCGCTTCGCCTGAGTGCGAGCACCCGACGATGGTGGCGGCGAGGATACCGGTCAGCACGTAGGTGCGCCAGGGACGCGCCATGCTGACCACTTCGACGAAGGTGGTGAGGAAGGAGGGGGCTTTGTCGGATGATGTCTGTTGGGGAGACTTGGAGTTGTTCTGCTTCTCCTCCTGCGACTCGAGCAGCGGGAGGTCTTCATCGTCGTCGCCGTCAGAGTCGATATCGACGTCCGTCATGTCCTTCTCCGGGCCCGCCATCGCCGCCGCCGCCGACGCGGACGACGCCTCTCCGGCATCGATCAACGGCTGAGCAGCATCGCGGTCCTCCTGCGCCTCCAAATCCTGCGCCCTTACCAGCCCGGCGAACAAGCCGCCCTTGGCCAGCAGCTCGTCGTACGTCCCTTCCTCGACGACCTTGCCCTTGGCCATGGCGATGATCTTGTCCGCGTTCTTGACCGTCGCCAGCCGGTGCGCGATCATGATGATGGTGCGGCCCCGGCACACCTCCTCCAGCGCCGCCTGGATCGCCTTCTCCGACGCCGAGTCCAGCGCCGACGTCGCCTCGTCGAGGATGAGGAGCGGAGCATCTCTGACCAACGCACGCGCGATGGCCACGCGCTGCTTCTGCCCGCCGCTCAGCCGCGACCCGCCGGGACCCACCGCCGTCGCCATGCCGTGCTCGAGCGTGCCCGCGAAGTCGAGCACCCCCGCGCGCCGTGCTGCGTCGAGGACTAGTCGTACGACTGTTTTCGCGGTGGCCGACCCGCTGGCCGCTAGCTCGAGCGAGGTGCCCTGCTTGCGGACGGCGTCGGCGACCAGCCCCAGCCCGCCGTCGGCCACGCATTCCTGCAGCAGCGAATGCCCGGGGCGCGCGGAGCCGACGAGGCCGAAGGCGATGTTCTCGACGATGGAGACGTCGAAGAGCGAGGGGTTCTGCTCGACGATGGCGACGTGCGAGCGGAGCCAGCGCGCGTTGAGCGAGCTGAGCGGCGCGTCGTCGAGCGTGATGGTGCCGCTGTCGACGTCGTAGATGCGCGGGATGAGCGAGGCGAGCGTCGATTTGCCGCTGCCGCTGGAGCCGACGATGGCGGTGGTTTGGTTGGCCGCGATGGAGAGGGTGAGCGAGTCGAGGACCTTTGCGGCGGGCCGCGAGGGGTAGGTGAAGGTTACGGAGGAGAAGTCGATGGCGCCGCGGAAGGGGGCCGACGGGATCTCGCCGTGGTAGTCGGACGTGCCGTCGATGTGGCTGGCGCGGTCGATGGTTTCGAGGAGTTTGGTGGATGCGGTGGCGGCTGAGGAGAAGATGTTGAGGAAGGGGGAGACTTGGGTGAGCATGAAGGAGGCTGGGGAGATTTATTAGTTGCCATCTGGGAACTAGGATTTGGCAGAGTGCTTACCGTTGATCAGGACCAGCAGGCAGGTGTAGACGCGGCCGAAGGTGAAGCCCGTGTCGTTGACGACAGAGTCGGCGATCTGCCCGCTGCCCAGCCACACCGAAACCGAGTTCGCCGTGTGCGCGACGAAGAAGAGGAAGCCGAGCTGGATGGCGGCGGCGATGAAGCGGCGCACGGCGGCGGGCTGGGCCTTGAGGAGGTGGTCGGCGAAGATGGTTTCGAGCCGCGACTCCAGCCGGAAGGCCTGCACCACCTGGATATTGGACAAGCTCTCGGCCGCGATGGAGCTGGCCTCGGCCACGGCCGCATCGACCGTCTTGGAGTACTTTTGGGAAAAGTACTTTCCAATGTGCACCATGGCGTAGTACGCCGGCACGAGCGCGAACAGGATGACGGCGAGCCGGGAATCCACCACGAACGCGACGATGTACGCCGTGATGAAGTTGGACACGCTCGCGACGTAGATTCCCACCTTCTCCGAGACGCCCTGCTGGATCGTATGCAAATCGCCGTCCAGCCGCGCCGCAACCTCGCCGGCGGGCATGGTGTCGAAATACGCCGCTTCTTGCCGCAGCAGGGCGCGCAGGTAGCGCGTGCGCAACCGCCGCACCACGCGCTCGCCGAACAGCGTCCAGCACCCCATGTAGACGTAGATGGTGGCGAAGTTGGCGACGGCGAACAGCGCCACGATGATGACCTTGCGCCGCACCATCTCCTCCAGGTTCGCCGGCGGCTCGTCGATGCACGCCGAGGAATTCAGGTCGTCGACCAGCTTGCCGAAGTAGATGCACAGCAGCGGGAACGGCATGCCCGCCGCCACAGCCACGAGGCTGCCGACGACCAGCAGCGCCACGTCCAGTGGCTCGGGGTGCGCGTCCAGCAGCAGCGAGAAGAAGGCGGGATTGACGACCTTGGAGGCCAGCCGCCTGGCGACCGACTGCCTGGGCTGTGGGAGCTACATGGTCAGCGAAATGTTCAGATTGAGAGCTGTGGTGGGGAGAGCTTGCCGTAGAACCTGCCATGGCGCGCTGCTGTTTACCGCCAAGGCGTATTGCTCGCTCAACGGGGAGTAGAGAGATGGGAAGCTCGAAAAAGCACCGAGTTGGTGTTTTTGCTCCAATCGATAACAAACCGTAGCAATGCGGGTAAAAAGTCAACCGGGCCCCATCCCACGCCCGAGATCGCAAGACCGAGAGGTAACCATGACGCCCCGGGGCATGATGCCTGCCAGGGTCAAAATCTGATTAGATTGGCCGAGCGGTGCCCTTCCACCAACTCCACCATGCATATGCGCCCCGCATGAAAAATGCCATGGGATCCTTCGCGCCCCCGGTCCAGCCCGCACGGCCCAATCATCTCCCCCGGCAGCGCCCCCCGGCTCGGCTCGCCAAGCCACCATTGACGGATCAGATAATTTTTAACGACCTACGGCGATCGGCATGCATGCGCCCGATGATTTCTACATCGGCCTCTTTTCGCCCGCCGGTCCTTTTCTTTGCTATTGCAGTGCCGCTTCCCACTCCCTCGGTTTCCTCCCTTGCACCGCTCCCGGAGTGGCCCGCAAGCTCGGCACGGCGATGACTTGCCGCTGTGCCTTCTTGGCTGCCGCGTACTCCCTGTCTAAGTCCCGCTATCCGGAGATGCGTTTCTTTTCGCTTGCTGGGACACAAGCACGGTATTTCGGTGACGCCGCGTTGGCTGAACACGATGCGGCGCGGTGGATCTATGACCAACCGCTACTCGATCTGGCGATGCTAAATTTGGCATTCGACGACGAGCATTGCCCTGAGATTTGGTGTCGCTTTGTTCATGCTGCTATTCACTGAATTGTTTTGCACTCGTAAGTTTCGCCACCAAACAAAGCCAAGCTCCAATTACCAAATCCAGCAACAGCCCTATGTATCTACCAATCAATCTAATCTGCAGAGAAATAAAAAGCCCAATCAATCAATCAACCCAACCCAACCAAACAACCCAGCCAACCGCCGCCCCCGGGGATATATGCAACAACAACAGTATTTTGTAGAACACACCACATCTAGAGCACGCGACCCTTGTTCCTGCGCGTCTCCTTGACATTGTAGTCCTTCCAGCACATGACGAGCGGAATCGTGAGGATCAGAATCGCCATGGCGGCGATGCTCTGGTACTTCATCGCGACACCATACGCCCAGTTGATGCCGTCGCGCATCGCCGTGCCCTTTGCGTACTTGCGCTGGACCACGAGCGAGCCGTAGATCTGGGCGATGGTCTTGGCGCTCGCGTCGGGCAGCGCCTCCGCCAGCTTGTTCGGGAAGATGTTGGTCCACAGCGCTCCGGACACGCCCGACCCGATACCGGATCCGATGCTGGTGAAGAGGGACAGGAGGGCGATGCACACGGCGACGTTGGCGTGCTTGGCGGCCGTCATGACGGCCATTTGCTCCGTCACGACGAGCGTGGCCGCGCCGATGGTCATGAAGATTTGCACGCCGATGATGGATTGCACGGATTCGCCGGGCTGGCGGTACTTGATGAAGAGGCCCGAGGCGCAGACGACGAGGGGCGCGGCGACCATGGCGAGCCACTTGAAGTGGTTGGTGTAGCGGATGGCGCTGGTGGAAGAAGTCGTTAGTTGTGGTTCTGAGGGAGAGGATGATGAGGGACTTACGATCCGGTGACGAAGGCCCAGACGCAGGAGCCCAGACTGTAGATGCTGCCGACGTAGCCGGCCTGGGAGATGGTCTGGTACAAGGCCACCTGCAGGAAGGAGGAGAAGTACGAGCTCCAGCAGCTGTGTGGGAGAAGGTTAGTTTCAGCCAAAATTGCGAAAGTGGAACAGGGAGACGTACGCAGAAGCGACGAAGAGACAGCTGGAGACGAGGCAGGCGGGGAGAACGGTGCGGTCGACCAGAACCTCGAAGGGAACGAACGAGACGGGAGAGAACCACTTCTCCCAAACGGCGAAAGCAATGACGAGGACGCCACCGACGACGATCATGGCGATGATGGACGCCGACTCCCACTTCCTCTCCTGGTAAGTGGCGATGGTCAGCGGGAGAAGGATGAGAGAAAAGCCCCCGGTGACGAGCAGCATGCCAATGACTGATGTTGCGTTAGCTCATTTTTTCCCCAGGCTAAATTCAGGCTCCTTTCATACCATCGAATTCGACAAAGTAGTGCTTGGTCGACTCCCAGAGAGTGCGGCCAGAAGCCTTCCTCGGGGCAAATCCGTTCAGACGAGCCTGCTTGCGGATGTACATGAAGAGGCCTGCCATGGGGAGACAGATGGCGGGGATGACGATGGAAAAGCAACCGAATCCCCACCTCCATCCGGCACCGTAGTAGAACTTCTCGGCCGCGGCAGGGCCGGCAAAGGCGGTGGCCAGGTACGGGGTGGAGTTGACGGCCATGATCAGGCCACGGTTGCGCAGGCTGGACGTGTCGGCAACGAAAACATCGATAACGTAGCCAATGCCCGTGTAGCCGATCTTGTAGAAGACGGCGGCGGCGGCGTACGTCTGCACGTTGTCACAGACGGCCATCATGATGAGGCCGATGGTCATGATCAGCACCATCAGCAGGAATCCTTCGACGCGGCCCCAGATGTCGATGACCTTGGCGATGGGCAGACGGATGACACCGCCCACGATGGACGACACGACCGTCGTCGCCGTGAGCAGACCGTGCTTGCCGAACGCACTCGTCACGTAGGGCGTCAGGTTGATGTATGTCATGGACAGCATCGACATGGCCCAATGGTTGAGATAGATGCTTTTTTCGGCAATCAGCTGGTGCACCCGCGGTGCTGTTTGGGGGCCAACTCACAAAGCATAGGCAATGTACATGCTCTTCTTGTCCCAGTGAGAGGTGATGGCCTCCATCTCGGCAACACCGTGGAACTGGTGGCCCTCATCTTTCTCGCTGTCGTGGTCAGAAGGCACGGCGTGAGCAGTCTCGCTGGCCTCAAACTTGGGCTCGATGGTGTCCGAGTTGGCGGTACGCTGGGCCTCGGGTTCGGGCACCAGCTCGTCCGGCTCGGATCTCTTTGCGAAGGGGTTCTTGAAGGCCATGGTAGATGGAACTGATAAGATGGACGAGCGATCGACGGCACTGCTCTGGGCGGGAGGCAGTGGTTGGTGATGGCTAAATAAGGGAGTTGCAGAGTTTGAAGGCCCGACACCGCGGTAGCGACGCAGCGGACGAATTCCAGAATTGAGGGCGCGCTGGCGAATTCGGTCACGCGTGGCGGACGAGGGACAGCAGGACGGGTTCGATGGCGGCCGCGACTCGCTCTTGCAGCCGGAAGATCCCGCCGTGCATGAACAGAAGCGAAACGAAAATTTCTGTGGTTCGAGGGCGTGTCGCCTCAGGCGGCAAATGCTACGTGTAGATGTGCATGCGCATCGGGCGAGAGGTCGCACGGGGCAAGGAATCGCCGGGGTGGAGGGTATTCTCGGAGCTGACAGGGGCGGGCGCGGGCACTGAATCATCATCAGCTCCGCGCGATCAGCGCTCCAATTTTCGGCCATAACAATGCCTCAGCGCTCCAACATCTATTCCGCACCGGTTCTCTACCCGGTATCGGCCAGCCACGCCCGAGTTTCTTGAAATATTCGCGGTGCGAACTTAGTCGACCAGCACGCCCCAAAAAAATATGGCAGCCACCACTTCGCTGCTGACGCTGCTGCTGACGCTTCTCGCCTGCAGCGCCGCTGTATTGGCAGCCGAGGCCGAGACAGACCCGGTCTCTTTCTTCTATTCGGTATGCATGCGCCGCTCTCTCAGACCACACTGCGAAAACTAACTAACAACCTACACAGCGCCCAGACATCAAGCCACCGGACATTAACATCGACGTGTACGACCCCGACGCCGTGTCTGACGGTTACATCTTTGTATCACCATGGCGCCTCTCTGAAGAAGGTCCAGATCGTGGACCTTACATATACGACAATGCGGGGGACCTGGTATGGGCCGGCGCTGCTGACTTCGGCCCTGTGACTGTCCACCACCCGCATGTCTGCCAGTACAAGGGCCGCGACCACCTGTGTATGTTCTTCTGCTTCTTCCAAGGCACTACGAACCCAGGCTTCGGTCGTGGCATGGGCGCCATTCTGGATGAGTCGTATCGCGTAGTCAAGACGGTCCAGGCAACTGGATCAGTGCCTGCCTCGGACATGCACGAGTTCAACTTGGTCGATGGTGGCAGAGGAGCGATTCTCAACGTCCTGTCGCCACGCCAGTACGACTTGTCGCCGTTTGGCCAATCTTCTGGCATGGGCTGGATCATCGAGTCCATCTTCCAAGAAGTCCGCGTCGAGACTGGGGAACTGCTCTTCGAGTGGCGGAGCCTGGATCATGAAGAGACCTCGCCCAAGAACAGCCCGCTGCCTCTCAACGGCAACTTTGTCGCCGGCGATGGCAGCAATCCCGACAAGCCGTGGGACTACTTCCACACGAACTCGATCGACAAGAGCCGGGGCGGCGACTACCTGATCTCAGCCCGCCACTTCAGCACCCTCTACAAGATATCCGGCAAGACGGGCAAGGTCGTCTGGGAGCTGCGGGGCCTGGAAAACGAGCCCTACGCCAAGGACTTCAACTTCTCCAGCCAGCACGACGCGCGCTGGGTGTCGGACAACGCGACGCACAGCGTCATCACCGTCTTCGACAACGCGTGGGACGGCATGACGACCACGAACGCCTACTCGCGCGGCCTCATCATCGTGCTCGACCACGCCGCCAAAACGGCCAAGCTCTTCGGCGAGTACGTCTACGACGACGGCGAGCTCCTCGCGCACTCGCAGGGCAGCATGTCCATCATGCCCGACAACGACAACGCCTTCGTCGGCTGGGGCGCCGTCCCCTTCTTCTCCGAGTTCACCAAGGACGGCGCCCCCGTGCTGCGCGGCCAGGTCGGCCGCAACGGCTCCGAAGTCATGGTCTACCGCTCGCGCAAGCACACGTGGACGGGCGTGCCCAGCGCCGCGCCGACGCTGTGGACGTACTCCAAGGACGGTGTCAACGACACCGTCTTCTACGTCTCCTGGAACGGCGCCACCACCGTCGCCAGCTGGAAGTTCTACGCGGCGCGCGAGCCCGCCGGCCCGTGGAGCCTCGTCGGCGCCGCGAACAAGACGGGCTTCGAGACGCGGCTGCGCGCCGAGAACTACACGCAGTGGTCGTACGCTGAGGCCATCGATGCCGACGGCGTGCTGCTGCGCCGCAGTGCGATTGTCAGCACCTTCGTGCCGTCGGAGCAGCTGCGTCCGTTCTGCGGCGACCTGGCGTGCATCACGCAGAATGTGTCGAATCGCGATATCCTGCCGCTGCCGCCGGCGGTTGAGGCGCAGCATCCGGATCAGTTCGTCTTCAATGCTGGGTTTGACGGGAAGAGGCATTACCCCCCGCAGCCTGGAAGGCCGAAGATCTCTCTCACGGCGCAGGTGCTGCCGCCTGTGTTGCTAGGCTTCGCGGGTTTCTTTATTGTGTTCTTGTTTTGGTTGACGCCGAAGTTGGATGCGAAGTGCTTTGGGAGGTCGAAGGGCTACAAGAGGGTGCAGGATCAGGGAAGCGATCCGGGTACGCCGGGGTTCAGTGAGATTCAGGAGAGGAGGCAGCAGCCGGAAAGCCCGGAGATGGCTGTGTTGGATACAGATGAGGAGAGTGAGGGGGAAGAGAATGAAACCGATCGCTTGACGGGAAAGTCTGGAGAGAGTCATTGATGGAATGAAATAAAATCAAAAAAAGGTTGGGTCACGTCAAAAAACTTTTATTTAGCTTATTTTCATTGTTTTCAACTTCATTGTCACCAGGCCTAAGGCTAGAATGATTTCGCCGTGAGAGCTATCACCATGTATCACCTTAGACTTAGGAGAATTCATTGCGCAATGCCTACTGCAAATCACGTAATACTAGAAATGCCGCTAGTGCCGCCCATATAGTCCTTTTCCTTGGCTAGACCCATCACCCCCTGCAGCCCCAGACCAGTGATGATGTCTGTCTATCATCTGACCGCACGTCTCATGTCGCAATACGTGGTGAAGACCGACTACATTGGATGCAGTGAATATGTGACATGATCACTAAGAGGGTAGGTAACTCGGAGGCGGCCATACGACTCGGGGCTGAGGGGGAGGGGGTTTGGTATTACAGCCGACGGCTAGCTTTTATGCCATATGTACTTAAAGCTATCATGCGGATGTGAATGTAGAATTAATAATTGTACATTCACGCCTGGATCATAGCTTCAACTACCCATATGCGTTCCTTTTCTTTTCTCCCACTTTTATTTAAAAAGGCAAACAAAATCCGAAATTTACGCTATATTCCAGGGGCCTACTATTCTTCGCGCTAGCCATCGGCTACAGTATTCCTCTGTATATCCTTGTCAAACGACTAAGCTACCAATGAAGCTGCTAGAGTGCAGAGTGCAAGATTTCGTAATCATACAGTAAACCACCACCCTTCCAAAACTTCTCCTACTGGGGAATTTGCAGGCAACCCCAGTCCGTTCCTTTTGTGTGATACTTGGTATGAAAAGAAAAGCCATCATCACCGTTTTCCGAAAGGCTTTCCAAGTATACTTGGGAGCTGCAGAGGCTGTCCCAATCGTTGACGTTATAGCACCTAGAGGAAGAGGATGAAGGTTCCTGTCCATGATCATCCACGGAGAGGCGCGTTTGGCCAAAGTTGCTGGATGGTAAATGGTTTGCCAAAACTTTGGCCTTTGTGGTGGCTGAGCCCTTCCTAACGCTTTCTGATTTTCAACCGCTCTAGAATGCCTTTGTTACAAGATGCTCGAGCCACGTCAAATACATATTCCTGCTTCCAGTATGGGAGCCCAACTAAATCAACCAAGTCCGCTCCAGTCTCCAGAAGATATCGAACAATATCACCCCGCTTCTTAAAAGCCGCTAACCGTAGTATTCGGCCACGGCCAGGTGAGAGACCGTTTGGATCGGCTCCTGCTTTGATCAATAGCCGAAAGGCTTCCTCGCTCTTGCTGTAGCACGCAGCTTCAAATATTGTCCCATGTCTGCCGACTTCAGAATAGATATTAGCCCCTGCATTAAGAAGTAGCTCAATGCTTCGGTTGTGCCCATTCTCAATTGCAGCGTGCAGAGCAGTCCCGTGAAAGCCCCCCTCTGCATTGACATCGGCTCCATGTTCGAGCAACATCTTGGTAATAGCCTCATTTTCTCTGGTTTGAGAGCAGGACTCTTGCAGAGGACTTCCAATATTGGCATCGGCCCCTTTTTCAAGGAGGAGCTTCACCATCTCTGAATTCCCTGAAACGCATGCGGTAACTAAGGGATATCTAGACAACTCCCCTCTTTGGTTGACATCAGCGCCTCTCTCAAGGAGCATTTCCACGATGGCGCCGTGATTTTGGATGCATGCAGCATTCAAAGGACTTCCGTATACACTGCTCTCGTCGCTGTTGACATCGGCTTTGCTGTCAAGTAGAATCTGGACAATTCTCTCGTGTCCCTGGTGGCATGCAGCTACCAAGGCAGACCCGTAGCCTAGGGCTGAACCTGGCGCATATTTTATTTCCTCATGCTCGTCGACCCCGAAACGATCCAGAGTATCCTTGTAAAATGAATCTGGAAGCGCAACCGCATCAATAAATCCATCAATCCCTGCCTTCTCGTTCGCTCCGACACCGGCGCTAAGCAATTCTTCAACAATTCGGGTGAGCCCCATCGCAGAAGCAACGTACAAAGGAGGGCCTCCGTACATTATATCGTGATAATACGAAGTCCAGTGTTGTAGCTTAGAACCATTGTGAATCAGAAACTTCAGAATGGAACTGTAAGCTTCCTCTTGAACCGTCCGTTCTTGTAGACTGGCGTTAAGCGCAACTGCTTGGGATACAGGATTAGTCTTTCTTTGATGTCGATATTCCTGTTCCTGTACAAGATCCTTCCAAATATTGTCTACATGGTATAGCCAGACATCATAAATAGGACGTTTCAGGTCGGATGGGCTTGCATGTGTGAGAAATGAGTCCATATAACCCAGGCAGACTCCCACAATAGCTGCTTTTGCCGGGATTTCCCGAAACCTGTACTTCGGTGGATCTCCAGGGCCCGTGTAAAGCAAGTAGTCTCTTACGGACGAGTGCGCAATTTGAAGCCACCCCGTATCATTGTTCCTCCTGATGAACGTTGACATAAGGCTCGACAACTTATCGAAGCTGTTCATTCTCCTCGTCGGATCAATTCCACACCCTGGAGGAGCGTCCAGGTCGACACTAGTTGCGTTTAATATTGCTTCTTCATTGAAGCGTGCGGGAGAGAGTAGTATGAATTGCAAGATCCGGATAGCGTCAGATTCATGGGGTTTGGTTTCTTCGAGACTTCGGGCATAGATTTCGTCCAATCCGTTAGGTAAGCTCTCGAGAGCTCCTTTGATCTTCTGAATTGTGCCCATCTTCCCCAGCGAGTCAATGGTCAAGGAAGCCCAGCGAAACCTTAAGTTAAATTGCATTAGTTCGTATTTACAACCGCGAAGGTTTTCAAGTCTTACATAAAGCCAGATTTGTCAACCAAGCATTTTTCCATTTCGTTCATGATTGGGTGCCACTGATCCATATCTCCTTGATCTTGCAGCTCAGCTTCTAGAGAAAAGCTCATTTTGGTGTTTCTTCTCCACTCTGCAAACCCCTCATCGTTGCTGAGGCGTTTGTGGATGTATTGGCGGATGTTAGCCTTAACTTTGGCAGACTCATTCTCGATACATATCTCTCTCCTCCCTGGGCATCGAGAACCAAGAACATTCACGATATCTTGCTGGTTGCTTCGGCTTGTAATGAGGGTTCGGAGTGCGCAACCCCCGGGTCCCTCATACTGCGTTCGTGGTTTCAGCCATCGCAGAAGTTCGTCTCTGTCAGTGCCTTTTCTTGTTGATTCATCGAGAGCGTCAAGAACCACTTGGACCTCACCCTCCTCTTCTACCATCTTATCGAACATGTCTCTCAGCTTCTTTATTGTCGGAGTTGGAGAATTCCGGTCCTCGTACAACTGTCGCACCAGGGTTTTCACGTTTTCGTAGTCGGAGCGCGAGAAAAGTTGCCAGATGAGCGAACGGAGGAGAGAGTCAAGTGATTGCTTCTTCAGGTCTCGGAAATCAAAGAAGAAGTAGAGGCACAGCTTCCCCTCTGCTGAGAGCTGTTTTACCACAGTGGAGGCAAGAACAGTCTTCCCACAGCCAGACTGCCCATGCAACCAGATGTGGTGAATCCCATGAGATGACCAGTCTCTGTAGTCTTCGTGTTCGAAGAACCAGGTGCTCTCCGTTTGGTAGCGTTCTATTTCATTCTGAGCTTGGTCGAAATTGGTCTGTTGGTCAGATGGTTTCAGCCAGTCATGGATCTGTTTGTCAGATATCTTCTGAAGGTCGGTTCTCATGATTTTCACATCTGCAAATAAGTCAGAAAGGTTTCTATGAATCAATATGGTGTAAGTGTGGCTATAGTGGCAACTAACCCCGCTGAATCTGTCCAATGATCTCTCTAGCTGGCTTCGACAAAGATACCTCAGCAGTCGAGAGTACTCGGAGCAACTCTCTAGCATATGACGCCGCAGTCAATGCAGCATAGTTATGCCACATATCGTTCTTATGAGTATCCGCGTAATCACTGATTCCTCGAATTATCAAACAAGGGAAGTTGTCCATGAGCCCAGCGGCTTCCATCTCGAAGCAAAGGCAATCGCCGCCGTTGGTGTCCTGCTTCAAACTGGCTACAATTTTGTCTCTCGTCCTGGCGCTTTTGATAACCTTGTTTCCTGATGCAATCAGGCCGTAGCGAATTCGTGGAATGTTCGGTAGGCGCCGTGGATTTCTCTTGACCAACATCCTTGGATCGCAACTGGCGCAATCCTTGTGTGACGGGCGAGAGCGTTGCAGTGACCGGAAGAGTGAAGAAACAATGGACCATCGTACAGAACCCGGACCATGGTACCAGGACTGAAATAATCGATCGTTTTCAATACCTTGATAGGTATAGGTAGGCTCGTTGTCCAGATTCAAATCAGTCTCCTGAATCTTCGAGGACGCTCTTATCACTGTTCTGATCAGTGAAGATGCCGAGTCGCACGCTTTCAAGGCAGTTATGGCACTCAGAAGAGCCGCCGGCGGACTGTTCAACTGTCCTTTGCGCTCGAATCCCTCTTCCTCCTCGTCTCCAAAATCGTATTGAACTACGCCAGCAGTTGTTCCAGATCCTAGGGAGACAACAACATCCCCAAGGCGGATGTCATTGGAAGTGGGAACACCACCACCGATGCCGACCATCAGACCTAGTCGGATGGATGGAAATGTGGTGACCATTAGCCTGGCGACATCGGCAGCGGTAACGATTCCAGGTTTCCTTGCCGGAAAGGAGGCGATCACTACGTTGTGCGCCGCTTCGCTTTGCGTCGACATACTTCCCCAAACGTAGTGGTTATAATCGACGTCGGGTTTGCGGAAATCGGCAGGTGGTTCATGTTCTTCATCCAGCACAGATTTGGCTGCTTTCATCTCGTTCGGCAGTGCGGTGATGATGCCAATTGAGTAGTCGCCGCATCGCAGTTTTTTGCGAGGTCCGTTACCTGTTGTAGCAGAGATGTCGCCGTACATGGATTCGATTTGTTGAATATTGATGGTCTCATCCTCTACCGGAGGTTGAAATGTGGTGAGTTCGGTGACGTTATCACGGTTTGAGAGGAGGAAACGATGGACGACAGCTATAATCCCAATAGCGGTGAAAATAAGCTGTGCGTAGGACCAAAGGTCTGCCAGACCCATTGGAGATGGAGTAGTTATTTCAAGATTGCAACACAAAAGAATAAAAACGATGAGTTGAGACAATTTGGGTGATGTGCAATGCTGAAGGGAAGACGAAAATAAGCCAGTTGGTGCAAGGCAGCCTTTTTTCAATTGGTATGGTATCTTACAAACGGGGCAAACTGAAAGGCAAGGGCTGGATAAAACTGCACCACGCTCATATCAATGGCGGAAAATACTGGGGGCGGTCAAGGGCTGTGGTGGGGCCTAGGCTGAGGCGAGCTCTGTAACTGTGTGGCACAGTTACCCCACTGTGCCACCCCAACCAACCATGAGCGACGCCCCCACTATTCGCCTGCCAGGCTGCACCGTGGCGCAGTCTCACCGGTCAGTAATATGCACATACTATCGAAAATAGCGGGGTTGCGTCAATGTTGCAGCTTCGCTGAGCCTCAGCCATCCAAGTGACAGATCGGTGATTGGGCGAAAAGCCGGAAATTCATAATGGCTAGGCAGACACCTTTGTTTTCAGCCCTGATCACCACACTTCTACAAATCGTTTCTTTATTCACCCACTGGCACTGCGCGCAACCCCATGACCATCCTCTTCTCCTCCGAGCCGCATATAGCCGCCTTCAGAGTTCAGCCTGGTGAAGATCGATCTGTAACGGAATGAATAGATTGTTCGTTCATACTAAAATACAGGATAGAGTATGAGAGTATGAGATAAAGTGCTAAAATCACGTGATATGACTTTAGCACAGCCACCTTTAGCAGGTGTACAAAATAGGGAAATGGTGCATAGGATTGCTGTTTTATAACTTCCAAGCCTGTGACATCACTTTTCGGAACCCATTCACTGCTACCCCTTCCCTTTCTTCCACGCATTTGTCGTTCTTGAAGAGGAAGACGTTCAAGAAGTCGTTGTATTTTGACAGAAATTCTTAAGCCCCTACATTTGTTGCTACGCATGAGGCTAATGTTATAAGGAGTGTCCATCTTGACGGGCTTCTCTCGTGCATTTTTCTTCCTTCTTTTACGCGTTTGGCCTTACGATCATTCGAGACACTTGACATGTCTAACCCGTCAGGTATCTGCACTGGTATCGCCCACTCCAACCAGGTAGGTAGAGTGCTGCCTCTCCGTGAATGTCACATCATTGAAGTGGAGAATACAGTCAGCATTCAAAGGAGCCCAGTCTGAGATGGAAGATGATGCGAATATGAATCAACCACCTACCCCAGTGACCCGGCTTCTCGCGCGTTTTCGAAACGAGGATGGACGACCCAATTACCCGGAAGATCCCAAACTACTACAGTCATTACCGGCGTCTAGACTCAGCAACGCGAAAGATCCGCTTGATAGAGGCCCGTGCCGAAGGCGACCGCATTGCCTGCTTCCTATTTCGCACGACCCTTGCCAAGGCCCCTCCGTACCAAGCTCTCTCATATTGCTAGGGAAGTCTTGATGAGACTGTTCTAATCAATCTTGAGCTGGGAGAAAATACAACATTTGATACGGCCTGGTCAGATAAGGCCTCTCCCAGGGCCCTCTCTCAGCCGATCGCTATTGTCCAAGATTTCCAAATAACGACGAATCTGCACGCCGCGCTTCGGTCGTTCATCACTTCCCACGGCTCTCAATTCCTACGGGCTGATATGCTTTTCATTAACCAAGGCGATACGGAAGAGAGGAGCGACCAAGTCAGCTTCATGCGTGAAGTGTATGCATCAGCCGCCTCGGTCCGCATTTGGCTTGGACGATACCAGGACGGCATCCGCTCCTGGAGGATCCTGGCTTCACCGATCTCATGATGTTTTTCTCGTTTGTCCCGCAGATGCCCTTCGAAAAGCTCTTATGGTTTTCCGTTTTAAAGGAGTTCAGCGAAGCGATGTTTCAAACGCCATCAGATGACTATGCCCAAAAGCTGACCGCTCAAAGGCCGAGTGGTTGCAAGCCATACGCAGAGGTTAGCAAAGACAGAAACCCTATTCATTGGTCATCAACTCTTCAGGAGACGATCTACAATCTCGTTTTCTGGATGCACTATCCTCTTTTGTCAGTCTCAGACTCGGCAGTTCATGAGTATTTGCAGAGGGTCCTTCAACCATCATCCCCCGTCTGGAACTACTCGGCGGCATGTTGCTCGCACTGTCCAATTTACCCACACGTACTTTGTGGGAGGAAGAGAGTAGTCCATACTTTGAATTCCTCAACAGCACTTTCCGCATGGTTTACTGTTTCACAATCCATTTGGTTCCGGCGTATATGGGTTGTGCAAGAAATCTTGAGCAACAGACACGTTGAAGTCAATTACGAGTATAAAGCACCAAACATGTCTTTCTCTCTCTTCCCTTTCCTGAAGCTCTCATCTTTTTACCTCCAAGCTATTGTTGGAAAGTACTTATTTCATGCCCGATTCAGCGAAACGCCTATGCGATCTGGAGATGATCTTCGATTTCCATCAATTTGGCATTCCATATATGAATGGAGCTTGGGCACACCTCAACATATCCTTCGACCTTTCAATTTAGTATCCAAACAAAGTGGTAGCCGCACTGAACTCACGATAAGCCAAGTCTTATTGTCTATGAATGAGCTAGAAGCAAGCGACATCCGGGACAAGGTGAATGCCATCTCTTCAATACCAACCGACATTCCATCCTGGACGCCAGCGTTTCGGCCAAACTATACGGACTCAGTAAGATAGGCCTACACAAGGTTCATGCAATGGGTTGTCGAATCAAAAGGGTCTCTTAACGAGTTGAAGATTATTGAGCTAAACGCGCCTCACCGCCTTCACCTCGATCTTCCCAGCTGGATTCCCGACTTTTCGAGAATTCCACCAGTGAGCAGAAAGATCTCTGGACCTCAATTCTCAGCCTGTTGCACGAAACACACCCCTAGGATAAAGATTTCTAGTAATAATGTTCTTTCTGTTTGGGGGACGGTAGTTGCAATAGTCAGAGCTCCTGCATGGATGGAGCGGATTAACAAGGCATCTGCGAAGGAGTTCAATGCTGAGACTCTCGGAACATCACTTCTCAACACCCTATGGACTGTCTCCGCAATCAACCATACACTTTTCTTTCAACGGACACATAGTTCACCCGAGCACAGACAGCAACCCTTGTTGGAGTCTTTCTGCGACTCCCTGAAATTATTCATGTTCATGGGAGAAGAGACGCTCACAAAACTCCTGATTGGATTACTGCAATCCGAAAAAGCGCAGGGATCTCTGGATGACATGCCTGATCACGCAGTACGGGACCTCTGGCCGTTGCTGGAAAGGAAAGATCCAAAGTTCAGCTCGGGTCAGGATATTTCAACACCCGTTTGCATAAGAGAATTCGAAAAAGGGAGGCATATTGTCTTTTTCACCCGGAAAGGAAAACTGGGCATCTGCCACGAAAGCGTCCAGGAGGAGGACATCGTTGTCATACTAGACGGCTGCAATGTTCCATGTATTCTTCGCCGTACGCCGGATCCCGAAAATATGTCTCGATCAGAGCGGGTCACACAAGGGCCGAAGTACAAGTTTGTCGGCTTTTGCTGTCTCCCAGGCTACATGCAAGGCGAGATGTTCAACAGTCCTCACTTCCATGATCCTTTGCACGCAGATCCTCTAGATCCTGATTCTCTACGAGAAGAACTCAGATCGGAAGGTGGTTGTAGGGGGGTGTATAGGGGTCAGTGGTTCAACATCGAATGATCATGGAAGATGTTGATGAGCGAGCTTCAGGATTTGATTGGTACAGCTGCCATAGAAACTTTGTGTTGCTTTTTATGTGAACTGTGAGGGGAACGCTTTTCGTTTAAGGGGTATCTATTACTGTTTATTCATGGCAACTTCATCACGTGTTTCCTCCGCGTTTTCTCTTTTCCTCGGCAAATCCTTTATGTAAATAAGAAGCAGTTCTTCCTCTAGGAAACTAAACATGCTTACCAACAACTTCTGCTTAGATTTGCAGTAACGAAGAGGGTCTAAGTGTTGCCACATAATCAAGATGACAAAAGCGAGTTTGCCTGAACGGTGAGCGCTAGCACACATGCTAGCTAGAGAATTAAGGAGTCAGAGTTACGGTAAGGGTGACTATTGGAGAATCCATGTTTGGTGCCAGGCTGAGCTGGAGAGTAGAAGCTAGACAGCAAGGCAGGGCTGCCAACAAACGTGATTGTAGCATGTTTGCGCTACGCTTGATTGCGCTTCTAATCCAACCACATGCCTATCTCTATTAATATCTTACCCTTTACTGTAGCAACACATACAAATATATCCTTCTAATGAAATACCGTCAAAAAGTCCTTCTGACCGCAAATGGGCACAAGGCAAGGGCAGTCTTGCCTCCATTGTTGAGAGACATGGGTGCTTTCATCTTTTAACAGTATTGAGAGACGGCATGCTGTTCCCTGTATTAGTACGCCCCACATCCGGTGCAAGATCAGGTGTTATACTTGAAGCCGTAGGCACAGGTGTTATAGTTGGCTGGTATATCACAAATTTCTGTCCAAGTGACTGGACCTCTCGGCCCGTATATACATTCACTGCCACGGCCCAAGCCTAAATACCCAGCTGTCCACCGGTCCGGCCTTCTTTCTTCTTCTTCTCTACAACACCCACCTTCAAGCGACCGAACCACACTTGGCTTTCGCAACAGCCTCGCCCGCCTCCATTACTATCCTCATCGCCCTCGAGCCAGCATCCCACCTGAGCCCACCCAGAACCGCTATCCTCCTAAACAAACAACGAACCACGAAACTCAAAACAATGCGCCCGATGCTTCAGAAGTTCCTCCACCGCTGACACGCAGTGCTCGGCCTCGCGCGCCAGTCACCCGCATCCTGGCACGAGGATCGCCTCAGAGAGGAGATCCAAGAACGCGATGCCGCAGTCACCCTCGTGGAGCGGCTCAGCGAGAGCTCCGACGTCATCTTCACAATCAGCCGCGCCCAATACGATGGCTTCTCGGTCGGCGACCTGCCTCCCCTCGCCACCCTGCACAATGCGCCGGTCTACGCTTTCATGCTAGGAAAGTTCACCATGCGCTGGGCTTTCTATCGGACGGCGGCCTACCTCTGCGGCGCACCCAACTGGAAGTCCATCTGCGAGGTCGTCAACCCCGCTAAGGACAGCAAGCTGGAGCAGGTTGCGCTTCGCCACGACATCGACCCGGTCGTCTTCGTGCGTGTTGGCAACAAGTTGCGTCCGTTCTTCCCTCTTTTGCCGTAGAGGCTTGGTTCTGGCGATCATAAAGCCTGCTTGCTGAGGAGCCCAGTTTGCAGCGACAATCGGAAGATCATATGGTTGGCATGGATGGTTGATGGATGGTTGATGACCAACAGGGCTGGAGACGTTGGGAATCAGATGTGATAACAAAGAAGGAGCAAATTATTAGCGGTTCCTACAGCTAAGAGGACGGTGAAAAGACTATAGAGTATGGTTTCTGGTGTCATTCATGTCAAGATGTTGAAAGGCAAATATTGAAATTTCATTGGAAAGCTTGAAATTGAATCGTGTCTTGTTGAGAAGCCTTCCGTCGTGAACGTAGGCCGAAGAATAACTCCAAATATGTCTTTTATCTAGATCAACTGAGGTCCGTGAGAGGAACTGGCTGATAGCCTTTCGGTTCCGGGCGATAGCGCAGATATGTCCACTCCTTAGGCAAGTACCAACCGGGATAGCTGAGAAAGAAGGTCCAGTAACACACTTCAAATTCTTTTTAGAATATAGCCACCAAGTAGAGAGAGGAGACGAAACTTACAAAGCAGTGCACCTTGACTTGCAATCACGTCCAGTAATAAGCGTAGGTGAGACGGCGGACATAGCGAAAGAATACCTCCGCATGTGGACCGAAGCTGTTCAATATGTAAGATTTACATTGGCTGCAAATGTTCGTAACAAGCTATACTCACTATCAATATCACTGCAATTTGCCGAGTAGCGACGAACAGGTCCATCATGGAATAAGAGGATTCCGCTTCTGATAGTGTTGCAGCATGTTTTCGCTCGGCCGCTCGGGTAAAGGACTCGGCGTGCGCGTAATGAAGGTATGCAAAATAGACACAAAAGGGTACCTCGGGGAGGAGAGCAAAGATCCGCACCGGCGGTATGAACAATGCACAGATGCCAAAAAGATTGAAATGAAGTAGGTATGACGCAATCTTGCGTTCCTTCAGCAGAGTATAGCCATCTGGACCTGGTTGAAGGAAAGAGGACATGCGGGAAAAGGTTACGAGAACTTGTAGCATGATGAGATATGCGCCGAAGCTTACAAATAGTCAGCCATCCATCTGATGAAGCAGCACCGGGGATCCAAACTACCAGATGAAGGTATTGTCCAGGCTGACTGGTAAGGCACCCGGTGGCCCCCAATTCTTCACGATGATCTTTGGTACGAGGCAGCCGAGGGCAAGGAATGGGCCCGCGATCACCGAAGCCAAAGCGCACCATGTTCGATGCTTCAGCATCAGGATGAGCGCGACAATGGTGACGACAATGAACAGTATAAATGGCAGCAAGGAATGAAGGACCACTATTGTAAGAGAAATTAAGATCGGATTATTGTTGTTGTAAGCCATTTTGGGCGGGATGGAGTCGAAGACGAATGTGGGATGAAACTGGCGAGAGTCTAATATTTAACGGACGCAAGGAGGCAGACTTTGCAGAAATCCTGCCTTGGCATTGATCCTTCCATGATGTTGTCATACGAGCTGGCCGCAGCTGATGTCCAGCGTGGATTTTCGCTCATATCACGGGTAGCTAAAGCTATCATCTGGACGTGAGTGTGTAATGATTAGCTCTACATTTTCATCCAGACTATAGCTTTAGCTACCCACATATGTTATTTTTCTAAGAAAAGAATTGAGGCATAGTTATGCCTAGGGCTCTTCACGCTAACCCTTGGCTGCGATACCCCCCGGTACGTTTTGGCTGCAGATACGGGTGCGGTGGTGGGGGCCATGAGATGACTCATCACGCGACGCGTTCAGCCTCGTCGCGCGCTTCCAGGTCTCGACTCTAGTCAAAAAACATGGCTATTCTTTTCTTCCTATCTTCTCGGTCCCCTATTGCATCAAACATTTACTCTGTCAACTACTCGAGCCACGTGATGACAATCCTCGTTCATTACGATATCCACCTGCATCTTCGCTGCCACCTTCTCCAACTCGGCTGACGTAGTCATTGGACTATCCACGTGGGCACTTCGATTATCGATGTGGAAAAGCAGAGTCAATGGATTGGATTTCCAGAGCCCGACGCTCTCCGGATGACTTTTGACAATGGTGATGATCAGAAACACCATTGTCAGCGCGAGAACTAGCGCCGGCAGGCTGAGGAACTCCCAGTGCACACGGACAAAGATCTCCTGGACCCAGACGGTGCCGTCAACGGCCTGGCTGGGCGCGATGGCCGAGCTATTTCCGGTCTGCTCTTGCAGCAGAACCGTGTCGTTGGCGCGGAGGGCTACCGTCAGGTAGTGCGCCATGTGCTCTAGAGATTGCGTGGTGTTATCGGCCGTGTACAGCATCCGTGCTATTTCAGGCCCTTGGGTCCCTGCGCCTTGGGTAGCGTTGACGAGCTTGTCGAAGAACATCTCGTTGACCATCTCGGACGCTATCATGGTTCTGCCGGGCTGAGGCAGTGTCAACGTCCCCTTGACTCCGTGTGATGCTGCGCTGCCGTTGAGGTGGAACTGGAGGCCTGGTCCCTCCTCAAACACCGTGGCGCTTGCGTTGTCGGCGTATACGATCTCGTCGAGAACCGTTTCCGAGTAGGAGCCGCCGTCCACGCGCGCGGAGATGATGCGGACGTTGACGTATATTAGGCACCTGCGTGCTTCGAATGTGGTGTTTTGCTGGATGTAAGATAACAAGCTGGAGGCTGCCGGACGGTAGACGTTGTCCGTGGCTTTGATCCATTGAACCAGGGCCAAGCCGCCGTTTTTATCCCCAATATCCAGTGGGGCGAACTGGGTCAACGTTGGCTGTCGGAAGATGACCGGATTCCCCGATTCGATCTTCATAAGAGTGTGATTTCCTGTCCCGTCCAGGAAGTTTTCAGTGTATTTATCGTCGGGATCGGCGGCGGAAAATGCACAATTATCTACTGTAATCAGGGAGTCGTTAAGCTGGTTGGGACTGCAATTCATCTGGATGTAAGAGTCGAAGTTGACGCATTGGGTCCCCACAGCGAGGGTGGCGAATGGGTCCCACGTGCAGTTGCCAGTAGGGCAGCTGAATGGAGGATCTGGTAGTGATATTATTGGTGACGAGAGTAGGCCGCTGTACATGGAACTTCGAAGGTAGGGCGGTAAGCTGTGTCCTGAATCCCTGCCATTTCAGCCACATATCCTGGCTCCAAAGGAAATGTTCAACTTCTCACTTACTCATTGTGCTGAACTCTCCGCCACCACTTGAGCCAATATTTCCATCATAGGTGGTCGCGGTTGTTGCCATGGCTACTAAATTCGAACTTTTTACAGGTCTGGGCGCTGATTCGAGGGTACTCTGGAAGAAAGGGCCTGTCCCAATAGCGATGATGATGATGGCGGCGCCGATGCATGCGAAGTAGCTTCATTCCCAGAATATGGTTAGCACACTTTCAAAACAGATGACCAAGCACATACCGAAGCCTCAAACGGATAATCAAAAGGATGCTCCCAAGAGGCCCACGACTTGCCGAATCGTAGTAGATGACCTCGTTGAGTGGACGCGGTTCCTTGCTCAAAGCGACCCATGTTGCTTGGCTGATGGACTGCTCTACTGGAAGCATAATGAAAATTCGAAAAACAACGGAAAGCAACGATACAAGAACGTTGATGGACATGCCCGCCTTCCAAGCGGGAGTAGGTTTCCCGTCGTATCGCGAAAGAATTACGATGAGCGTTACAAAGGATGCTGCCGAAAGAATCAGCGCAAGGCTTTCGTAAAACCATGCACTGAATCCCAGAGTAGCGGCGATGGTGCGAGATCTTGTTTGGTGAGTTGTGGGTGGTGGCACGGTGGTGGCCTCTAAATGCAAACTCCTCGGCTGCCGCCTTTCTTCATTGATCTCATGTAACAATGCTGCTGCAGAATCGTTGTTGGAAAGAGGCATGCGATCAAGCTCAAATGCAGAGACACGCGAAGACGCGGATACGCCTCGGTTGCGGCCGATCATCTTCGACAAAACGTAGTTGAAAGGAAAGAGAAAAATATTGAGGCTGAGTGCTAGAGCTGTTGCCTTCCCGCACTTTATGGAGTGTCGCTGTGTACAAATGCATGCAGTCATCTCCGCAATGCATGCTTAGTTTGAAGCTGCAACGTATCAAATGCGCGACACTCCTCGGCCGGGCGTTGTTGCGACTAACCATTCGCGTGACGTGGGGGCCATTCAGCCTATGTCCAGTCACAACTGTGTTGGAGACTGCGGTGGCGTTCCTGTGTGTAACCCAGGCTGCAATCCCGGCAGTAATGCGGAAATAAGCCGGTCGAACAATCGTAATGTGATCTGTATCATGCTCGCGGGCAGCATGGTCAAAGAAAACTGAGCGGTACTGTTTTCCTTTGTTTGCTGTGTAGAATGCTCTGTAGTAAAGATGTTTGATAGAAAAACAATGATCATACTTACCTACGTTTTCCGCATGAACAACAGTGCTATATGGGGCCTTGATTGCGGCTTGATTCTCTGGTGCGCTGATGTCAAATAGCGTGGTGGAAGGTAGATAAGTACCAGCTACTCTGCAACTCTACTATCTATCCTCACATTGGCTTTCTGACTCCTTGAGAACACTCCCACAGTTCTTACTTTTACAGTTACTGTTTACGTAGCTTTTTGAGCAACACGGAAATATCGAAAATCATCAGACCCAACTGAATAATGGACCAAGACACAATCAATCAATTTGGCCGTATGCACGCCTCCACTACCAGTACCAAGCCAAAGGTCATTGGTATCTATGGAGTGCCTGGGGCAGGCAAAACCTTCTTGTTCAATCAGTTGAAGCACGAGCTTGGTGAAGCCGATTTCTACTTCTTCGAAGGATCCGAGGTCATTGCAGCTCTTGTTCCGGGAGGTCTGGTGGCCTTCAAGCAGTTGGACGACCAGGAGAAAACGAAGTGGCGCGAAGAGGCAATATACAGCATCGAAAATGTCTGTAGAGCCACCAGAAAGACTGGGATTGTTACAGGTCACTTCATGTTCTGGCGGGAAGGAGAGGAGGAGGGAGAGATGGTCTACACTCCAAGCGACTTGAAAACGTACACCCACATCGTTTACCTGGACGTTCCCGCTGACGTCGTCGAGCAACGACGTCGGGATGACACGGAACGATCGCGACCGTCTGTAACGACAGACCATCTGATGAGATGGCAGCAGGCCGAAAAGGACAGGCTACGCGTACTCTGCCGGGAGAATTCCATCTTGTTCTCGGTTCTCGGCCCGCACCGGTCATCAGTGGGTACGATCTCGGCGCTGTTGCGGGATTTTCATCGACACACGGAAGAACACAACTTATCTTGCGCCGAAGCCAAGCTGGACGAAATCATGTCGCCCCGCAAAGAGCGGCTGGAAACGGTTCTTGTCGTGGACGGCGATCGGACGTTGGCCCCGGTCGACACTGGGGCGTTGTTCTGGGCTCAACTTACAGCATCCCAGGAGCGAGCGCGCGGATCATCCCCTCTCAAATCTCTTTTCAGCAGCCCTTTGGGGCACTCATATGATGCCTTTCGACAAGCCGCCCTGCTGTGCGAAGACGCCGTCGATGATCAAGAGTACGAAGCGCTGTGCTCGGATGTCGCTTCACAAGTTACAATGTACCCGGAATTCACGACGCTTCTGCAGCTGGCGTCGCGACAAGAGCATATTGGCGTAGTCGTTGTCAGCTGTGGCCTTCGACGCGTGTGGGAGAAAGTGATGGAAAGAGAAGGGCTTTCAAGCACAGTCAAGGTTATCGCTGGCGGCCGTGTTTCAGACGGGTTCGTAGTTTCCGCAGCAGTCAAGGCTGCCACGGTGAACCATCTCCGGAAGTCCCAGAAACTGTACGTTTGGGCATTTGGAGATAGCCCACTGGACATGATGATGCTGCAGGAGGCAGATGAAGCCGTTGTCGTGGTGGGCGACAAAGAAACCAGGAGCAAGGCATGGACGAGGCGCTACCAATTTTCATCCGCAACCACGGCTTCCGGGCTCATCAGCTTTTGCTGCCCCGTAATGCACCGCCACGACTCGACATCACCACGCTTCCCCTTATCACCGAGCGTGATATCATCGAAAAAATACTCTGCAGAAGAAAGGTTCCCATAGCCAATTTCGCCACTATTGCAACGAACAAGACGTCAGCAAAATTGCTCGCAACCCCTATGCGCAATTCCGCCATTTCTGGTCCAACACTTCAGGAGGCTCATCGCCGTGCTGGAGCATACCTTGCAACCGAATTTGTTGCCAGCATCATCGGCCTGGAAGAGTATGATACTCCTCATGTCATGGGCCATCAGAGCACTGGATACCGGCTTCAACACGAAAAGCGAACCACAATTGTGGCACTCATGCGGGGAGGAGAACCTATGGCAATGGGAGTCAATGACGTCTTTCCGCTGGCTATGTTCGTCCACGCCAACGGGCCCGAGGAGGTAAACTCCCATCACGTGGAAGGGCAATCTCAAGTCCTACTGGTGGATTCAGTGATCAACACGGGCGAGTCCATTGTGAAGTTTGTTCAGGCGATCCGCCGCCTACACTCAACCATTCGCATCATCATTGTAGCTGGCGTGGTTCAGGAGCAGTTCATCGATCCAAACAGCGAATCCTACGAGATTCTCGCTGGGGATGGAAAGGTCAATCTTGTTGCCCTCCGGCATTCCAGCAACAAGTTCACAGGCAGCCGTGACACCGATACAAGCAATCGTCTTTTCAACACCACCCATCTACTTTGAATTGTTTTCGACTTCAAAAGGAGGATTTTATTGGACATGAGTTTCACACTTACATGGAGAAAGAGAAATTGGATTTGGTCATGAGGGTATCTTTTTGTTTTTCTCGCTAGCAAAATGCGACGGCATGTTGTGTATTCTTCATTTTAGATCATGGCAGTGCAATATTCACTTCCCCTTCAGGCGTCGGAGGTGAATATTTGTGGGCGTTTCTTTTACCGAAGGTTGGGTTCCGGCTGAGGACTTTGCGGCGCGTCGATTCTTTACATTTGTCATAGCCATGAGAGATATTCGAAGTGTAGCTAGTGAAAATCTTAGATGATCAACCAATGCGTGGAATCCGCCGATTTATCCCATTACGCTTGAGACTATCTCTCTATAAGTGCAGGATCTGTGAGTCACTATGAAAAACCCACCAATGGCGTGGCTTCCGGCAGACTCTGCACCGGACAAAGCACAAGACAAGAATGACAGAGTCTACGCGGGGTGTGCCCTACGTCTCGGGAGAATCAAACAACGAAACAAAGTAAGTGCGGTCAATGACAGGGGGTACAACAAGCCATTTGAGTTGATTAGCGGAAGGGATGGGACGTTGATAGTGTTGTAGTGCAGGGGGTATCTATAAGAAACGAGAAGAACTGTGCCGGATCAAGTAATGTTCGGCGACAGTCACTTGCCTTTTACAGAAACAACTCAATATTTCCTACCGGTCTTTCCCATTCCCATGGTCAATGACGTATCTCTTGGTGTCGCGAAGGCGGGCCGTAGCGAGCGAGGGCGGGTAGGTATGGAGGCAGATCCACCAATCACAGATTCACATCGCAAAACCCATCTTCTTCCGGAAACTTACCCCCTGCATGAAAGCACGCGATCCTCGCTATCCTTTCTCCCGAG
Source organism: Lasiodiplodia theobromae (assembly GCF_012971845.1). Classification (NCBI taxonomy): domain Eukaryota; kingdom Fungi; phylum Ascomycota; class Dothideomycetes; order Botryosphaeriales; family Botryosphaeriaceae; genus Lasiodiplodia; species Lasiodiplodia theobromae. The sequence goes on from NW_023336529.1 coordinate 178,081, forward strand.
ATCCCCAAATAGGTGGTTTCCAATTGGAAACCTCCTTTCCCCCGAAAGAAGCATTGAAAGCATGTAAATGGGTGGGGGGAAAGGATCGTGCACCATCTGCGTATATAGGCGTGGACCTCGATTATTCTTTCTAGTCTTCCGTAGCAAGCCTTTCCATGCCCTCACCATCGTTGCTATCATTCCTCAGTGTGGACAAGATGCTTTCAGTACGATCCGCCGTGTTCGCTCTGTTGCTCCTCTGGACCTGTGCGTCAAGCGCAATTGAGCTAAAACGCCGGGCAAGCTGCACCATTTCAGCAAACGAAGATGGCTCAGACGACACTCCCGCAATCCTCGAAGCCTTTGAAGAATGCGGCACCGATGGACGCATCATCTTCCAGAATAAGACCTACCATATTGACCAGATTATGACGACCACAGGGCTGTCCAACGCGGAAATTGACATTTACGGGACACTTCTGGTACGTCACATGTAGAGTCTTTAATTCAATGGTTGCTGAACAACACAGTGGAGCGATAACACCTCTTACTGGCTTTCACACAACCAGTGGACGGGCTTCCAGAACGGGAGCGCGGCATGGTTCCTCGGCGGCACGAACGTGACGGTCAATGGATATGGATACGGCACGCTGGATGGCAATGGGCAAGCCTGGTAAGACTCCACCCCTGCTGAAGCATTTATCTGCCGCTGGGGATTGTTGACTTGAATCAGGTACGATCTAGTCAACGGCGAATCCAACTATCCCAAGCGGCCGCATGCTCTCGCAGTGTGGGAAGCTTCGAACATGACCTTCAAAGACCTACGCATGGTGCAAAGCCAGATGTGGACGATGGCCATAATGTGGTCCAGCAACGTGCTTTTCGACGGCGTCTACATCAACAGCACCTCGGGCAGCAGCGCGCCGGCCCGCAACACCGACGGCGCGGATACAATCAACTCGGATGGCATCACGTTCCGCAACATGTACATCCGCAATGGCGACGACGCCATTGCCCTGAAGGCCAACTCGACGAACATCTTGATTGAAGACTCGACCTTCGACAATTCGCTAGGCATTGCCTTTGGCAGCCTAGGCCAGTACGACGGCGTGTGGGAGCGTGTTGAGAACGTCACTGCCCGGAGAAACACCTTCTTGGGAACGCGGTATGGATCTTACGTGAAAACGTGGACAGGGGACCAAGTGGACTACCCTCCCAATGGAGGCGGAGGGGGGATCGGATGTAAGTCCTGTGATAAAATGCCGTTGAGAAAAAGCAGCTGACAAATGTGGGTCAGACCTCAAGAATGCAAGTGAGTACAAACAATCCAAATTGACATTTTATGAGACTAAATTCTGGCACAGCACTGGAGGATTTCACATTTTCCGAGCTAGAACGCTACCCATTCTACATCACGCAGTGCACAACCTTCAGCGGTACCACCGGGGATTGTGACAGCAGCCTGTTTGAGATTTCGAACATGACGCTGAGGGACTGGACTGGAGACGCCAACACTAGCTACAAAGCCTGGCTGGATTGCAGTGAGGCTTCGGGCGGTTGCACGGACATTACAATGTCCGGTGTCGATCTCATAAACACGGAGACTGGGGAGGACGTGACAAAGGTCCGGTGTGACCACGTGTCTGGTACCAACGGCTTTGATTGCGATTGAAACGAGCAGTGTGGAGATAATCACCGTCAAAGCTTTCGGCCTGGTAAACAAAGAGAAACTATACCTTCATTCCGAAGTTGCTTGGCCAAAGCCCGAAGGAGTCGTGATAAGATAGTCTTTCGTAGCGGAATTCGTGTCGATAAATCTAAAAGGCAATGCAGCCACTGCAATACCGGAGTTCTGTGTACCCGCAAACATCAATTGGCCAGTTGGCTTTAGTGGGCCTGCTCTACTTGGGCAATGCGCCGTCAGAATTTATGCAACGGTTCTCATTCGTCATCGGACTTGTAGCCGTTCTGTACCACTATAGACTGTAGTAAGGATTAGCCTAAGGCCCACATTCCGAAGAAAATCCAGGCCGAAGCTGTGTTTTGTTGGCTCGGGTTCATGTTCGGCTCCACACGTACGCGTCAGCCGACGCGGGGAAGTTCCCTACCCCAGATTTTCCCCAGATCTTCCCGCTTCCATTAACCTTTTCGAGCGGACCCTCATGAACGCAGCATGTCACTATACTTTGTTCGACCCAAGACCAGCATGCAGTCACGGGGCACTTCGCAGGATCAGGAATTTCGGTGACGATTCGCTCATTTCCTCATTTCGTGCCAAGCTTGCGGCACAGGCTTTTTTCTCCGGCATTCGGCTTCGTAGTGGACAACGGACAGCGAGAACAACAATTCAAGAGTGGAGTAAAGAGCGTATAAAGTATCTTCAGGTCTTAGAGGTGATCCCATACAGTCCAGGAACTTCAGCGCCGGAAGAGCCTCTTGCAACAGTTTGCCAATTTGCCACCGAGCTTAGCCATCTCTCAGCATGCTTAGCACAGCTCACCTCCTCTCTTTTTCTGGTGCAGCATTGGCTGCTGTTTCGGTTACCGATCCAAGCAACTTTGCCGACTTGGCCGCCGATGCGTCCGACAACTCCATCAAGGCCGTTTACGACATCGAACCCATCCTCTACCAGACCAACGACATCGTGGGCCCGTACTACTACTCGGACGGCAATGTCACCAGTGCGGACCACACCAGCTTCACAGTCGACGCAAACGACACCAGCGTCATCGTCGTGACGGACGGCGCCCAGCTCAACTTGTCCTATGTGGATGTGATCAAGCACGGCTACAGCTCCAACTTGTACCAAGCCAGCTTCTACGGCTTGAACGCAGCCATCAATGTTGCCAACGCGTCTTCGGCCTCCATCACCCACTCCAACATCACTGTCCACAATGGTGCCGCAAACGTCTTTGCCTTCGGCGACAACACCATCGTCTACGTTTCCGACACCGATCTGTACAGCTCTGGTCCGGTTTCTCATGGCCTCTACGCTGCAGGAAACGCCACGATTGTTGGAAAGAACCTTCGTCACTACTCTGGCGGCAACCGCTGTTCGTCTTTTTCGGGCGACACCCCGGCCGGCGTGGTGAATGTGTCCGACTCGGTAGCTCACACTGCTGGCATTGGATCTGCGCTGTTCTACGCACTCGGTACTGTCAAGGGTGAAAATGTTGCCGGCCTCGCCGAGAAGGCACCTGCACTCTTTTCGGATGGGCCGCAGATTGCTGAGTTTGACCACGTGGATTTCACGGCTGGATTGCTTGCCGGAACAGTCATGGTATGTCTGTTTCTTTGTCCCTTTTGGCTTTTGCCATCATCTTTCTCAACTTTTTCTCTGTGCTGACAAGAAACCCAGTTCTCCTCCTCGGAACGGCAATCTGGAGCGCACATCTCCTTCGCTTCCTCCAAATTGACCGTGACTGCTGCAGACGGCCCCGCCCTCTGGTTCGGAAACGTCATCGCCACCGCCTCCATCTACAGCACCAACTTTACGACTGCTTCCGGTCTGCTACTCGTCGCCAACAGCTCGCAAGTCACCCAAGAGTTCTCCTACTTCGCCGGCGCTGAAGAAAACTCTGCCATCCTCCCCGCGCAGGTAGACGTCACGATCGAGGAAAGCGAGCTCGTCGGCGACGTTGTCGTGTACAACGGCAGCTCTGTGACGTGGTCCCTGGCGGAGCACTCGACCTGGACAGGCAAGGTCGTGTTGGGAGAGGGAGGCGACGTGGACGGCACCGTGAGCGTGGCGCTGGATGGAACGAGCAAGTGGGTTGTCACGGGTGATACGGTGCTCGGGAATTTTACGAATGAGGATACGAGTCTGGCGAATGTGGAGAGTGCGGGGTTCACGGTGACGTATGATAGCGGCGAGGAGGGGAATGCGTGGTTGAATGGTGCCACGTTTGATTTGTCGGGTGGAGGATCGCTCACACCTGCATGAGCAGTAAAGAATATGTATCAGAGCACGGTCGCTCGAGTTAGAAAGCTTTCAAAAGCTTGGCTGTCATCCTTGGACCAATCAAAAGACATCCGCTGACTTGAGTATTAATTGAATTGTAACTTTCGCCGAAGCAATTCCATGATGCTCGTGAACGACTTGCGGGATTTTCGCGGGATGCACTGGCTTGACGTATTGTCACTACTTGAAAGCCCTCATGCTGATATAGGCCACGCATAGTCTCACCTCAGCAGGGCTCGATTAGGGCTTCTAGGCTATGATCAGCCAATCTTTATACAGTGTGGATTTCCTAATCGCCCAATTGGTTACCAATCGTAGATGCATCGTTGATGCCCCTCCAAACCCTTCACCAGGTAAAACACGGATCATTATCAGTGCTCCCCGGCTGCAAGTAAGCCCAGCGTGACTCGCTGGTCCTGAAGGAGGTAAAGCGAGGCCAAGCACTGCACCCACCAGTCAAGTCGCGCACCTCTTACGCGTTTGCGTGCGGCCACTACCGACTTGTGTTTATTAGTTATGGACCATGTATGTGATAGGTGGCAACGCAGCAGCCGTTCCAGCTCTGTGCCGGACCATCCTAGTCAAAACTAACTTACCAGATTGTACGCGAACGTATTAGAAGTATCCTGTGCAGCACAGGTATCGGCCGATCTCTTGCATTGCCCAATGGGAAAACGTGGACCATAACGACAGCTTGCAGGAGGCGCTGAGTGCATTTTACTGTGAAGACAGTTTGCAAACAGGCCTGACATCATATGATGCTAAGAAATGCAAAGTTGCACACCATAGTCTTCTCTGCTTGTGCTCTCGCGCTTCCCACCACTAATTTGGATTGATGACGTTAGTCTGGCCACTTCACGTGAGACGCCATCCAGACTTTCAGCTAGCAATATCCCCCAGTCCTGCTCTATAAAAGCCCATCTCATTTCCCAAGATCCTCCAAGTCAACGACAAACAAAAGCCGACTTCAAAGCATCCCTTCAAGCCTCAAATTTCCAAACAGCGCTCGGGACACCGAAATCCAATCGAGAACAGCCTACTCGAAGGTATCTCACGATACGTTGACATGTGGTTGTGTTCTTTGAGAACTAAAAATTCACTTGCAGCTTGAAAGTCAGCGCATGCAATATGACATCGTCAAAAGCGTCTGCCGCATCCTTTTCCCAAAACCCCCAACCACCCTTCTGCAAGCGCTGCCAAGAACTTAAGCTTAAGGAAGTACTCTGTCCAGGAGTCGGAAATGTGGATATTCTGACTTTTGAACACGGGGAAAACATCGTTCAAGATCAGGCTTGCTGTTTTTGTCAGGCCCTGGACTTTATTTACCCCTCTCTTAATAAACGTCCACATACAGAGCGATCCTGCAGGCTAGTACTTGTGCGGGAGAAGCGAACCCATGGACAAATTTACCTCCGCTTCTTACCTATTATTTCCGACGAAACCCCCTATTTCATGCTCTGGAATAGAACAGAAGGATATTTTGGCGGTAGCGTTGAATGGACCGGCTATCTTGCAGAACGCCAGATTCTCGAAGAGGATTGTGAAAGTCTCTCTTCTGATTGCATCAGACCGTTTGTTGATGCCGGCATGCTCCGGACATGGATCGAGGATTGCGAGGCTAATCACAAGGGCGATTGCTCAGCTAAGCCTAAAAGGGTTGAAGGAGTGAAACTGATTGATTGCACGTCTCGCAAGATTATCAATCAACTAGACGAAGAAGTGGAATATGTGGCTCTCTCCTACGTCTGGGGGTTATTAACCTTCAACCTAAGTGTCGTATGGAGCGACGACCCAATGCCCTTACCGAAGGACCTCCCGACCACCATTACGGACGCGCTGCTGGTTACTGAAAGATTAGGCATTCAGTACCTCTGGGTTGATCGCTTTTGCATCGAGCAGGACCCACCAGGCAGTCGGAAAGCTATCAAGGACCATCAACTCACGAACATGCACAACATATACGGAGGAGCATACGTCACTATCATAGCGGCTGCTGGTGACGGGCCTCAATACGGATTACCTGGGATCAGCGCAAAATTGCGACACCCTTTTCGTGTGCCAATCGGCAGCCGTACACTTGAAGCTACACTTGCACATCCAAGGGCTCTTATTGGTGCATCCAAATGGTCTACCAGGGCTTGGACGTACCAGGAAGGGCTGCTATCAAGGCGACGTCTCGTCTTCACCGACCAACAAGTGTATTTCCAATGCAGCCAGATGGCAGCATTTGAAGCTTTTGAGCTGGCTGGAGTTAAAAGAACCCGGTTGGATCCCTTTCAAGCTTCACCAGTTTCACCATACTTTCATTTCAACATGGGAACAGGGACCAGAGTCAGTGTTTGGGACAGGATCATCTATTATTGCCGCCTGGATCTGACGAAGTCTGAAGATATCCTCAACGGATTGTTGGGAATATTACAAAAATACCAGAACCTTGGCGACAACAACATCTCACTGAAGCGGAGGGAAATAGAACTGATGCGCCACATTGCGGGTCTCCCACTAGAAAGAGAATCTACCACGCTGAATCCGTGGATAACTACCATCAGCCACAGTTTAAGTTGGATCTCTGTCCGGCCAGGAAACCGGCGCAGTGGATTCCCTAGTTGGTCTTGGACAGGATGGGCCGACACAGGCGTTGTTGACCCTCACCGAGCTTTTGGTCGGACTCGGATGGCGTGGCACAGCCCCAATCATTGGATTACGGTAGAAATGGACGACGGTATGACATTTGAAGGACCCGAACTTGAGCGCAAGTTGGATACGAAACACGATTTCTCCAAGGCCAAGATCTTGCGTATCAAAGCACCCTCTCTAAAAGCCGAACTTAACCCCGGACCTATAAAATTCCATCGATACTACTCTTTGGGAAACTGGGAAAGGAACGGGTACCACAACACTGGAGAGATTGGTGTGAGCTATGAGGGGGCTCAAGGAATATACCCGTTGAGCCTAACGGACTTCTCTATCTTGTCGGATCGTCGAACCATGACTGGCATCGTCCTCGACGTGGATCTGGATACCTTGCCACTAGAATACTACAGCAACGACAGAGAGAGAGCAGCCACGGTTCTCCTCGTTGTTTGGAATGAGAATTTCTTTGAGCGCGTTGGAGTGTCTTACATTGATCTCATAGATTTCAAACTTGCTGGTCAGACTATGGGTTATTTTTCTATTGGGTAGCTGTGACGATGCACCTCTTCTACTTAGCTTTGATACGTTTAGCAGGTCGGAGTATTTAGGGCTTACTTTCGAACACATAGGAAATTTTAAAGGGGTCTTAGCAGAGTAGGGTAGAAGGGGCTTAATTTATCTACTTTTCTCCTCCATTCTCTCTATAAATCCTAGAGTTACTTATGTAGCGGAAGGGACGTTTTAGAAGCCTAGATTAGACTTTATAAACTATAAAATACCGGTAGATAAAGGAGGTAGAAGCGGACACGCGACCGTAGCCTATCTCTACAACTATCGATTCGGTGCGCATGAATGGTATAACCAACCCTAAGCCGGGAAGTATTCATTTATAACTATAGAGGGCGTTAAAGAGGAATGAAGCTATTCAAAAAGCTAAGTGCTCTGTAGTTACAAGGAGCCTGATTAATACGGTTAGAGTATTCGTTCTTCGGGGCGGAGGAAGGCGAAAGGCCTCCAGCGCGACACGCATCTAATCACCACTTTAAATGGCAACTTTGCACTTAAACTAATGCGTTATACAATACCAGCCTTGTTATGCTTCACCATGGCAGAAGAGCAGTAGTCGAGCTTTAAAGGACACAGCAAGTTGGCTATTATTTTTACATAATCGAAGGATATCCGCTAAATAGTATATCAGTCGAGATGCAACCCATCGTTGAGCAATACTACGACACTTATAAAGGGTTTGCTAACTCTCTGCGAGCTGGACTAATTTAACGTATTCTCATTAGTCGCAAGTCCTCACTCCCGAGGCTGCAGGTCACACATGACCTTACCTCAGCAGGATTCCGCCCCCAACGCGACAAGCATCTAAGCCCCACTTGAAGTGGCAACTTGTCACTCAGCTTCATCCTCATACTGCAACAGTCTGGTTCTCACTCCACCATGGCGGAAGTTATTGGAGTGGTGAGCGGCGCCATCACACTGGCCGAAACAGCTGGCAAGCTGGGTCAGTTGATCAAGCGGTTGCGGGACGCCCCCGACGAACTACTGGCGCTGTCCAACGAGGTGAATGACTTCAGCCTTCTTGTTACTCAACTGAGAAACCGAGGAACCGTACATCCGGATATGCGCCCGCATCTCGAAATGAAGCTCCGTGATGCTGATAGCAAAATCGCAGCCATCAAAACATTCCTCCAGAAGGTTGACCTCATTGATGGGAACGCTCTCGACCGGCTTGTATGGGTTCATTACAGAAGCAAAATTCGGTCCTGCCAGGCAGAGTTGCGGGAGATCAGGTTGCAAGCAATTGCTCTGATGGCCACCAGCAATTCGTAACTACCACACATGCACTTCATACAATTTGTGCCCTCTCGCTGACATGTTGAAGGGTTGACCTGCAAAAGGTCGGACTGCTCCTTGAGCAATTCAATGTGACCCTGAACCAACAATCTCAGCACTCTCTACAAAATCTACAACCCATAAAAAACGATGGTAGCTCGGCGTCCGTAAATAAAGAAGTTGAAGAAAACGCGGTAGCTCAGACCCATCCTGACTGTTCGCTCACATCGCCATCTCCACTGGCAGTTGTCTCTGTCCGACAACAAAGCTTAGGAAAGAAATCGTCCGATTGCAGGTGCTCGTGCCATTCACGCCTACAAATGCAGTCAGTGTCGACTCGCCTTTTCGGAGCTCTTCTTGTCGGGTATAGTGGGGCTCCCAAGTCGACTAGACAATGCTCGGTTTTGAAATGCAAAGAAACTTGCAGTCCCAATCCCTCTAGCGTGAGGGCTACATACTACTTTCCGGCATGGTTTCTGGGAAAGGCAATCACCCTGGCCTACACATCCTCCACAATGACAGAACCCTCATTCTCATTGTCGGTCCGGAATGTAGTGCCTTGGGACTCTCCGTGGTTCACTGCGGCTTGGAAAGGTGATACAGAAGCTATGAAGACTCTGTTAAAAACAGGGCAAGCAAGGCTCAATGATGTTGACGGAAATTTCGGACTGGCAGCTCTCACAGTAAGGCTGTCAGGTTTCCTTTATTAGTTTTCACTGACTGAATTACTATCGAAGCTTGCTATAATGCATCATCACCAGGAAGCGACCAAGTTCCTACTTGATCAAGGCGCAGATCCAACCGTGGAAGATCGTCGCGGAAGGCGAGTAACTTCAACGCACCAGACAATGTGGCTGCTGACCTTGGTAGATCGGCAGCCTCGGCGGTCGCAGAGGAGAGTCTCCTTGGCCAACTCCCTGATACAGTCTCTGAGTCTTGTAAATCATATATCGGAACCGGGCGGAACTTTCTGGCAGAGGAACTGGAACTGCCACTGTTACACAGAATAGTACTTGGGACAAGCAACGAAAGCCTAGCTGAGGCAATCATAAACTCGGCATGCAACATAAACGAAACGGATTCGCTAGGACGGACTGCTTTATGGTGGGCAACAATCAAGGGAAGTCTTGATTCGACGAAGACTTTACTACACAGTGGCGCTGATGCCAATATTGTTGCCACCAACAGCATTTCTCCACTGGAAAATGCCACGAGGTCACGGAATGCGGAGATTGTCAAGTCACTGCTACGTCATGGGGCGGATCCACACAGAAGTACATCCTTCGGCTGGACGGCCCTGCATTTTTCTTCACGCTTCTCCGATGTGGAAACAGTACGGGTGCTACTTAGATGTGGCTCGATGATCGATCATGCTGACTTTGTCGGCGATACCCCCGTTCTACATGCAGCGAGGAAGAATAACCATGGTGTTCTCTCTGAGCTTCTCCTTTCTGGAGCAAATACGGCGGTCAAAACAGCCTCAGGGCTCTCCATGTTTCATGTTGTGGCCGGGTGGGGAGACCCCAAAACAATCAACATAGTGATGGAAGCAGTTGCAACGAAAATAGACCCGCGAACGTTGTCGAAAAATGGAGAGACAGCATTAGACATATTCGAGCGGTACAAGACTATGCATGATGCTCAGAGAGAAAGAAACGAGACGTTTTATCGATGGTGGGGAAAACTCACGACCGGGGTCGGGCTGGACAATGGAAACGGGGCGGGGCTTTCTGAAGATGAAGACGATGAAGAAGAATTTTTTGATGCGCTAAGCTGTTGAGTGTTAGGAAGATTCCCGTCCGTAGTTTTTATTCACTTTGCAAAGCTAGAACCCCTGAAAATAGCGCCCTTTGATAGTAAGGAAGAGATAACTATTTCACTCGACGCGTGTAGTCCTTGTGGGTGGCACAACAATTTTACACGTGGTCAGACTTTGGGAATGCCCTCGACTATTATTACCAGCTTAACTGTTCTCGCGAACCACCCACTAAAACGATCCTTTGAAGTACTCTTAGCTCACCTTTTTGAGACAATAGTGACTCTGCTTATAGTGTTATCATGAATCACGCTAGGGATGTCAAATAGTCCCCCCGTCCCCGCACTAACCAAGTATGATGATATTTAGCGGCCCAACAACAATTAGTGACCCAAACAATCGGTGAGTCCAACAAGGGAGTACGGGGGTCAAGTTGTTCTTTTTCCGAGAATACTTCGCAGGTACAGTACCTGACGTCTCCCTGCGGCTGTCAAAGTACGTACTTTGTCGTAAAGCCAAGCTTTATGCGAGTCCCCTAAACGCCGCTTATGTCGCCTGTCTCACGCAAAAGAAAGGCAGAATCTGCCAAAGAAGAGCAGCCTGGGCCGGACAGCAGCTCTGTGGCCCCTCCGCAGCCACGCATCCTTCAACTCGCGCAATCAGCAAGGCGACGAGCCGTCACTCGCCAATATCACGATGTAAAGGCCTCATGGGATAGAAAGCGCGAGGCCAGATTCGGCGTTTCTACAGATGAGCTGCAACAGCGGCTCGAGCTCGCCCTCAACTTCTGGCGAGGAGCTGGCTGTGAGCTCTGCGCCGCGTATCGCGACTATGCCGCCGCCGACACCCACGATATGGAGGAATGTCGGAACTGGGAGGAAGCTCCGGAAGCGCAGCGCATTCTGCGGCTGTTGGAGGAGGCGAGCGTGCGAGCAAGCGCCGACGAGGACGAAAGCAGCGACGAGGACGGAAGCACCGACGAGGACGGAAGCACCGACGAGGACGGAAGCACCGATGAGTACGGCAGTAGCGACGAGGACGAAAGCACCGATGATTGTGGAAGCACCGACGAGGACGAAAGTACCGATGGGGACGAAAACGCCACAACTAGCTCGCCATGCAAAGTCTGCACCTTTTTGAGCAAGCGCTGCCCAAACGCTTCGCCCCGAGTGACTGCTCCAGACGGAACGGTGGAAGAGTGCGAAAATATGGAGGTGGTGTGGCGAGCCGTTGCTGCGCTGCTCAGCTTTGAAGACAGCTTGCTGGCTGACAAAGTTGAGTGGGTAAAGACTGATGACCCGGCTGCGATACTGGCGTGGATGGCGGAGAAGGAATTCTCAGACTGGCCCTCCTCTCTTATTTCTGCAATCGCTAGGGACCTCGACGAACTCTACGGCTCGTACGAATGTCTGCTTGCTGATCACGAGTATCGAGTTGACCTCCTCCCACGCGGAAAGATGCAGGATACAGTCGTAGCGCTGGCAACGCGTTGTAGTGACGAGCCTGTCGGACCAGTGATCGATTGCATGGATGCCGATGTCCTGGCCATGGAGCAGCGACTAGTTCGACTTGAGGAACTGAGCGAGGAAATCGCGGGTACCCGACAGCGACTACGGGACAGCAGGTGTACTGAACCGCACCTACGAAAACTCCGGGACGACAGTGCCACAGAGCAAGAAAACAGGAAGTACGCGCTATTTCCAGAGTGGCATCGCTTGGCGAGCTACATAGAAACTACCCGCGACATGAAGCCGCTTTGTCTGCGCTTGAGAAGTATCGAACCGCGGCTGCTGCACTTCAGAGACGCCTGTATGGTCTGCAGGGCCATGGGAAAGCCGTCAGACCACAGCATCCGCGTGTGCACCAACGAGATGGCGCAGAGGGCGCGTACGGACTTGATTCATATTGAGAGGGCTGTCAACTTCGACCTTTTCCATGGATGTCATCGCTGCGGCATGCCAAAGCTGATATGCAGTCGCTGGGCAAAGCAGAAGGGAGAGGTGAGGTTCCGCCTCATGCCGGTTCCTGGGAGATGCAGTTATGAAGGGGTTGCGCTCGAGGTCATTTACGGCATCAAACATAGCTACAAGGCAATTTGGGACGCTTGCATTAGACGCCTGGAACATAAACGTGTTCGTCAGGACAACCAAGATTGGATATGCAAGTACTTATGCAGCCAAAAGGAGAGCGAGCAGCCATGGTACAGCCAGCAGAAATGGGAATATCGGTGCCCTACCAGCAATCTGCTCTGGGAATTTGAGTGGATAACTCAGTTGATGTAAGGCGAGTCATTTCTCGCTGACAGTCATTCGAGTTCACTTCCGAGGCGCCCGCTACAGCGTAGGTGAAACTACTAATAGGAGAAATATCTTGGTCGTAGCGGCCTTAGGTATCTCGATATGGTGTGAAACACCTCTGGAACAGGACTTGGTATCAGCTGCGCTATCGTTCTCCGAGCTCAACTCCTCTTTCGCTTTACAACGTGTCTTATCGGTGGTGGAGAAAGATTACGACTGGGACCGGGTTAATAGAGAGACTTCTTGTGGATTTATCTGAAGTTGGAGATGAGCGGGAAGAGGTTTTTGATGCCCTCGGCTGTCGAGTGTCACAAGGGCTGTCGCCATCGATGGTACTCGGCCATTGTTGCAGGCTTGCAACCCTCCGAGGCACTCGCACACCACCATTTTTCAGGCAGTAGCAACTAATACGTGTCTTCAAGACCTCCAAATGATCCCATGCCGTCGGAGGAAATTTTACAAGATCGAGGGCGTTGCTATGACACGCTCGGCGGGTTTTTGAGTCACCCACCGGGAAGGATTCGCGCCACAGACCGTTACGTCCGGGATCGCCCATCGAGCTGAGCATTCTACCAATCAAATACCCGCCGCAACGTGCAGATGCTGCAAACGTCACACCATATTTCTGTTTCTGCAGTATTTTGTTTGTGACTACAAATATTAAGGCGGTGTTCCTTACTTGGTCTTCGTATTCAGCAGCTCAGTTATTTCCGCCCCACTGATTCTCAACTTTATTCCCCTTGGGCATAGACTGCGCTTATACAGCGTTCCAAACCCGCAAGCCCCTGCCGGAATACTCAAATGATGGAAAATATGGACGGCGAAAAGGCGCCCGTTAAGGACGCCAGCACAGCACCCACCACCGTGCAAGACCAAACCCACAAGCTCCGCGACCCGCCCAACGCCCTCCGCGGATGGCGACTGCACGTATCAATGCTCGGGTCCGCCCCCTTCTCCTCCCCCCATCCACCCTCCCTCGCTGATCTCTCCCCCAACACACAGCCTCTGCCTCGGCCTCTTCTGCTCCGCCCTCGAAACCACCATCATCGCCACCAGCCTCACCGCCATCTCGACGCACTTCTCCGACGCCGCGCGCTCCACCTGGATCGTCACAACCTACCTCGTCACGTACTCGGGCTTCCTCCTCGTCTTCTCCAAGCTCTCCGACATCTTCACCCCGCGCAACACGCTGCTCGCCGGCCTGGCCTTCTTCGCCCTCTTCTCGGGCCTGTGCGCCGCCGCGCGCACCATGGACCAGCTCATCGTCTTCCGCGCGCTGCAGGGCGTTGGCGGCTCCGTCATCTTCAGCCTCGCGTTCGTGACCGTCATGGCGGTTTGTCCGATGCGCTGGATGGGGTTCTACTCGGGGGTGTCGGGGATGACGTTTGCGGTCGCGAATGTGGTGGGACCGCTGCTGGGGGGCAGGTTGGGAGATGAGGGGGCGTGGAAGTGGATTTTCTTGCTGAATGTGCCGGTGGCGGTGGTGGCGGCGGCGTTGGTGGGCGGAGCGCTGCCCGGGCCGCGGACGCCGATCGTGCTGGCGGATTTGGTGAGGGTGGATTATGTGGGTGCGGTGTTGTCGGTTGGTGGGGCGGTGATGCTGGTTTATGGGCTGGAGACGGGGGGGTCGACGTATGCGTGGGATAGTGGTGTTATCGTTGGGGTGTTGGTGGCTGCGGGTGTGACGATTCTGCTGTTCTTTGGGTGGGAGTGGAAGTTGGGTGGGCGCGAGGGGAAGACGAGGATTGAGCCGCTGTTTCCGTTCAGGTTGCTGCGCAATCCGGTGATTGTGTTGATTTTTCTGTGGGTGTTGCTCCCTTGGGCTTGTCTCCGGCCGCTGACCGATTTGTTTCATAGGTCCGCATTCTTCCTCGGCGCCGTCTTCTACACCGTCATTATTAACCTGCCGCGCCGCTCACAGCTACTGTACAGTCTCTCGGCAACGGCTGCAGGCGTGAAGCTGCTCGCTTTGCTGCTTGTTTCGTCATTTTGCTCCGCAATAGCCGGACTGATCTACAGCAAGAGCACTCGCCTCGTGCTTCCAATCCTCGCGACCACGAATGCATTGCAGGTCCTTGGTGGAGGGCTCCTATGCACTCTGGGCTTCAGCAGCGACGCGGGTTTCGATTCAAGAGTATACGGATACGAAGTCCTGATTGGAATTGGCTTCGGGTTTGGTATCCCGACGCTCATGGTCGCGTCCAGGGTTCAACTGGAAGATGAGGTGAAAGATGGCGCCGTCACCATGGGGGCGTTGAACATGACGCGTACAATGGGAGGCCCGGTTGCGCTGGCAGTGACCTCCGCAATTGCGAACGAGGAGCTACCGCGGAGGCTAAGGCAAATACTCCCGGCTGATGTGGTGCAGGCGTTGCTGAAACAGCCGAGTCAGGCTTTAGCAACGCTGGAAAAGGACCAGGCAATGATGGTTCGAGCGGAGTATTCCCAGGTTTACAGGATGGAGTTTGCGGCCGTGGCTGGCTTTGCTGGGCTGTCATTTATTTGCGCTGTGTTGGCGCTCATTTTTGGAAAGAGGAGACGGGCGTCTGGCAAGCATGGCATGGGAGCAACAGCTGATGAAATGGTCGAATAGAGGAAGATACGTGTGGAATTTGGCCGGCTGACGGCTTTTTTTTTTGCCGCCTTAATGATCTATTGTATTGTAATATTCTTACTATTTGAATAAAATATCAGAAAATCCTTTGATAGATAAAGTCAACAGACTGCGCGGGAAGTGGTAAATTGCGCCAGCATAATCCTTTTCCTCAAGAAACAACGGCCATCAAGCGCATGCAGAGACACCGCGCCCTTTGAGGACACGCACGAAAGTGAACGTGTGTTTGCACCGTATATTGTCGCTGCTGCGTGTTAAATTGTGGACGGGTTGTGGCGCACGAAGAAATGCCGGGGAGGATTGGCGTGGGGGCCGGCCGGCGGGAAAGGTCGGCGTCAGCGGCGGGAGCTGACACCTCCGCTCAGGCAACACTCTCAGAGCTACCTCAAACCTCTACCTCAAACACCCCTGACTCATGCCAGCTCAATACTAAATTCAGCTTCAGAATATCCCAGATCCATCGTTGCATCACGGCACTATCCAACAGACGCGTCTACCCTTATTTCACCCGGCCGCCGACGCGCCCCTTACTACTGCTTTGCGTGATGTCTTCATCCAGAGGTCCATCTCGTCACGTGGCTTCCTCTACGGTGCGCCAAGCCTGTGACCGGTGCCATGGCAAGAAGTTGCGCTGCACGGGAGGGCGCAGTCCTTGTGATCGATGCTTGCGCGACAGTACAGCTTGCGTCTTCAGCCCTGCCGGAAAATCAGGCCGGCCAACCAAAGCAACCAAACAACAACCCGCCGAGGCTTTGCAACAAACATCCGACGGCTCCAAATCTACTACCGAAACCTCCGCAGCTTCGCACGGCAGTGTAAATGGCCTCCCAAACAATTTGTTCGATGATCTTGAGACAATTGACATCTCGATTCATCCGCAGAGTCAGTGACAACTCCAATATTAACTCTCTTCCGCACTCTGACATTATCGTTAGTTGAAGCATCCCTAAATGACCCAACTCACGTTCCCGACTTTGATTTCAGCGCTTTTTTCCTATTGACAGATGGCCCTACCGACTCGACAAACCTGGACGAACCCACCAACCCAACAGAGCCAGCTCCTCGAGAACATGTCGTATACGAGATGCTCGAGCATCTGACACGCCTGCAATCCCGCCTTTTAAACCACCGAGCGTCCCTCGCCGAAGCCACCACCGCCCTTCAATCCGGCAAAACCCTCACGGTCCCCTTCTCCGAGATCCTCGAGCCCTTCTTCTCCGACACGCACCAAGTCGCCGACATCGCCGTTTACCTCAACACCCAAGGCTCGCGCTTCCGTCACCGCGAGAAGCTGCTCAAGACCCTCTCGGTCGACACGTCGTGCCTGCTGCTGTGCGCGCCCGTCATGCTGATGCTGGACCTGTACAAGCAGCTGCTCTCCCTCGTCGACGCCGCGCTGGCCGAGGGCAAGCCGCGGAGCCTCTTCACCGCCGCAGAGAACCCGGCCTGCTCGTGCTGCTCCGCCATCAGCCGCATCACCTGGACCGACCTCGCGCCGCCGAACCTCGTCTTCTCCGCGGGCGCCTACCCCCCCGAGTCCTCCGCCGCCGGCCCTTCCACCAACACCACCAACACTACCGCCGCCTCTTCCGCCTCCGCCTCTTCCGCCTCCGCCTCCGCCTCCTCCACATCCACAACAACCGCACCTGCCCCCGCACCATCACCCACCCCCATCCTCGACGCCTTCGCCAAGCTCCCCGAGCGCATCGGCGGCTTCGCCATGTCGAATTCGTCGTCCAGCAGCCTCTCCCCCGGCTTGCGCCTGTGGAGCCTGGTCGGCACGCTGGAGTTCGAGGTGGCGCGGCTGAGCCAGGCGGTGCGGCTGGTCGAGGAGAAGTTCCCGCTCCTCACTATCCGGGGTATCTTGAAGCACACGATTGCGAGTATGCGCGAGGAGATGGATGCGGTGCTGAAGATTGTGGGGGAGGTGAGGGGGCGGTGTGTTGTTCTTTGAGGGGGGATGGGAGAAAGGGAATGGGGTGGCTGAGGCATTGCAGTATGAATATCCTGGTAGATTATTCAGAAAGCGTAGAGGAGAGAAGAGTATACCATGTTTTAAGAGGAGGGTTGGATGTGAGTTGAGTTTCTATGTTGTTCAAACAGCCGGTCAATGGTTTTCTTCGGTTTTCCCGATCTCAAAGAAAATAGAGGAGAGGAGATATCGAACCGCGAGGCAATACCAGTAGCGTGCAAGGCTACAACTTCTGGCACGCATCAGCCTCGGACTTCACCGCCCCCGCAAAATCCTCCAAGAACCTCCACAGCCCGACACCCTTCCAACCCTTCTCCTTCCACGCATTCGCCGTCTTCGGATAGAAATCCACAATGTCCTTCAACTTCGCATCATGCGCGATAATCACAAACACATCGTCATCCCCATCAAACTCTCCCAGCTGCTCCGCCGACTTCTGCGCCGTCTCCAGGTCGTGGTCCGGCACGCCCGTCGGTGCCAATTTGTAGAATGGCGTCGTTCGGCCTTCCGTTTGCTGCGGGTGTATCTTCGCTTCGATCAGTGCGCCAGGGCAGAAGGTTCCGAGCTGGAAGGGCGGGCTGGAGAAGGGTGACGGGGCAACCTGTTCGGGGAGAGGGAGGAATGGAGAAGGTCGAAACTCTCCGCCGTGGTGGGCTATGTCGCCGCCGGTGAGGATGAAGCTGTTGGGAGTCGTGCGCGCGAGCCCGCAGATGTGGCCGATGGCGTGCTGAGCGTGTTAGTTTTTGAAACCTGAAAACTAAAGTTAAATTCTTACGCCAGGTGTATCGAGGAGGTAGAAACTGCCGTCGCCGAAGAAGTCAACGGCGTTGAAGGGGCCGAGTTGAAGGCGGTTGGGGTGGGTTGAGAAGTCAATTTCTTGAACCTCTCGGCCTCTAGTAGAATGGTCTTAGTTTGCGTGTGAGGGTGCGCCGTCGTGGGCTTCAGGCATACTGGTAGTCTGATTCAAGAAGCAAGCTGTTGGGGTTCACAGGATACCCTGGAGTGAGCTTTTCCAGAAAGCCCGCGCCGACTACAATTTTAGTCGAGCTGGGGAAGCGAGACATGTTCCCGATGTGGTCACAGTGCCAGTGGCTACGATTTGATTAGCTTATTCCGTCAGCAAGATGTCCTTTTTCAATTACCTCCAGATCACAGACTTGATCTCTGATCCTTTGATTCCGTTCTCCTCCAGGACGTCGATCACATCTTTATCCACCTCAACCAGCGCACCGCTGTCTACGTCCTTTGCTTGGTTTACGATCGGCGGTGCGAGATTTTCCCAGTCTTTGCGCATGGACAGGTCGAAGAGGAATTTCCCTTGAGCATGTTCAATCAGGAAGGAATACGCAGGGGCATCCAAATGAGTATGGCCTTCAATTGCCGGCTGCACGAATCCAGACACAGGCAGGCGGATCCTGGCTCCAGGATTGATGATGCTGACCTGGACGGTCGCATCGGAAGCTGGGATCCTCAGATTGGGCGTTGCAGCCATGATGTGGAAATGTTAGTCCGTCGCTGAGGTGTAATTTTTTGTGAGTAAAAAAAAAGAATAAAACACTAGGCGGGGGCTGCTATTAAGAATTACTTGAGTGCAGTCTGTGCTTATCAGGTCTGACCTGAAGGAAGCGGGGCACAAACCAAAACCAACCGCGAACGCGTGTGTGGCCCCACTTTCGTGTTACAAACTTCAGGTCATCAACAAAAGCTTTGTGGGTATCGCGGTAATGGAGCCTATCCGTCTTCCGGATTTGTAAGCAGTCGTCTCACCGGACGACCCTCGGGAATTCTATGTCATCACTGATGGTCGACATACAACCACCCAATGGTGTCATGCATGTGTAATCTGACATGAGATGCCTTGCCCTTCTCACACCGCCCGGCGGGCCTGGCAATGCTGAAGCCTTTGCGGTGTCTCACTCGACACATCGACGGGCAGATGTTCTGGTATCGCCTTAGTGTGATATTAATTAGGAAAATGCTGAACCGAAAAAGCGAGAATAGGCAAATTCCGAGACAATCTACTATCAGTCAAAGATTCATACTTACTTCCCCTCCAGGTCGCTGTAGAAGTCCCATCGATGTAACTCGCTGGGGTCATTGAATCTGACCTTCAGATCCATCCCAGCAATCTTGTCCATGTCAGCAGGCTCGATAAGAAAGTCAGACTCCAGATTCTGTTTGATCTGCCATTCAATAACGCTCTTCGGGATAACCGAGCGACCGCAGTTGACACCCCACGCCAGTGCCATCTGCACAGGGCTCTTCTGGTATTTTGCACCAAGCTCTTGCAGTACCGGATGGTCGATTATTCGCTGCATGTGTGACTCCGTCTTGCTCCATGATATCTCCCTGTAGAAGGAATTCATGTTCCCCAGCGGACTGAATTGAGTCACATGGATGCCTTTCGACCGAAGCCAGGCGTTGAAGTCTTTTGACTGCAGATACGGGTGTACCTCCATTTGGTGAACGGCTGGGACCTGCGTTGGCAGTCAGCAGTGCCAGACACAGTAACGGTTGGACCCGCACTCACAACGCTCCCTTCTCGGATCAACGTCTCAATCTCCCCTTTGCTAAAATTTGACACTCCAATAGCCTTCACCTTCCCCGTTCCGAGGAGCTTCTCCATCGCCTTCCATGTATCCACATACGTCGTTTCTCCCAGCAGCATCTCCCCCGTCTCCTTGTCCATTGGAAAGCGGTCCTCTCCACGAGCGAAGGTGGACGGATAATGCATCATGAACAAATCGACGTATGGCGTGTCTAGGTCTTTGAGTGAAGCGTCGAGCGCGCTTTCCACGTCATCTGGATGATGGGAGTTGCACCAGAGTTTCGTCGTCAGGAAGATCTCCTCTCGAAGCACTTGGCTCCGCTTGATGCCTTTTCCCACTTGGATCTCGGTGTCATACCTGAAGAAGTGTTAGACTCGGACTTATTGCTTTCGCAAATGAGGCTCACACTCTGGCAGTATCAATATGGCGATACCCCGTCTTCAGAGCAGTACAGACAGCTGCTTCTTGCGCATCGGCATCTTGGAATGTGCCGAAGCCGATCGCCGGGATCTTGGCGCCAGTGTTCAAGGTGTGGGTCCTCACTGTAGCCGTGGCAAGACCGCGGTGCGCTTGGAGGAGACTGTGTTTCGTGGGGAGGGCGTTTCGGTAATTACTGGAAAGTCTGACGAAGCGAGCCAGGCGGTGGGACGTCGGGAGGCAGAGTAGCATTGTGGTAGGTTACACGAAGTATCGAATGGCTTTACCATTTCCGCAATTCGTCTTCTTGGTGGGAACTCAAGATCCCATATATCAACATTGTCACATGTCCTGCAACACCACTGTTGGAAGAGAGCCTCGTATCGGGCACGATTTGGTGCGTGAAGTACATGATGAATAATCATGGGTAAGTCTTCTATTGGTGCGCAGCACTGTCTGGCCCCTCGTTTCGAGGGCGTGCGGGGAAGATGGAGGTACCCCGCTCAACTGAAGGGTGTGCAGTGTCAAATGTGCCGGCTGAGAGACAATAACTCGCCGAGAGTGCCTGTATTTATCGCTCTTCCGCCAGGAAACAATGCGATGTTCAAAAGCGGGGCTTTATTAGGTGCATACTTTAAGCTCGACTTCACACATCACAAGATATAAACAGCATTATAGCCTTAGTCACGGGATATGACCTCAACAACCCGGCTCATCTGCAACAGGGTATATAGGCTTACCAATCTATCCGGACCTTGAAAAAGCCGCACACGTCCTGACCAGTAAAATTAGAGACATAACGACCAAGGAGCATTAAGTGTGGAGGGCGGTGCTGTTCGATGTGGCGGCTAAGCAACATAAGCTGAGAACGACAGGGTAATGTGCATTGCGCAAGCGCCGAAGTTGGCTTGGCAAGCGCCATTGTAGCACAACACCGTCTTGGGGGCTGAGATGAAAGGATATTATGGGGGCGACTTAAGCCACATAAAGCGGGAATACAGCCCCCTCTCGCAGCCGATGGCTAGCGCGAAGAATAGCAGGGCTCCCCAACTCTACCTTAGAAGAATAACATACGTGGTTAGTTGAAGCTATCGTCCGGACGAGAATATCGAATTTTTAATTTTACATTCACGTCCGGACGATAGCTTCAACTACCCATGACATGAACAAAAAACAAATCCACGCTAGCCATCGGCTGCAAGAGGAGACTGTAGATGAGAGAAGCCTTGCTTTAAATTGAATGGCGAGTCCTTTCGGGCCCCGGTTCTCGTGACTTGTGCACGGCAAGACCGTGGCTAAATGGTCTGAGAGCGTGAAAACATTCAGGTACAGTGCGCAGCTGAAAGAGACTGAGCAACGGAGACATGAGAGGGGCATTGAAATCTGTAGGACCACGCAAGGAGGCTGTCGCACTTGGGCACGCTTGATTGGCCATGGGTGGTAAACCTTTCCTGTTCAAGGGAGATCGTGGCTCGGCTCTGCTAAACCCGGCGGCAGTGTGGCTGTGAAAGTGGCTAAGACTCGAACGGGAGAAATCGATACATGCATGATACTAAGCCCCCATGTTGTACAACCAAAGGCGTATTTGCCGGCTTAGACCTGCATTTTGAACTTGGAGCGAGGCTACGCATTATGATACAACCTTTGCTGAGTTAAAAATACGAATCAAGTCCTGAAAATATGCCGCGGGAAATAGGGTTCTAAAATTAGTACGGAAGGAGTCAAATCCCATATTCAAATATTAAAAGTAGACTCCCAGTCTTGATGAAGGTTTGCTGTATCAAAGCCTCCCGGAGATACACTCCTGGCCACCATGAACAATACGGGTACGCTGGCACTTGCTGATACCGAGGTCCACGTTGGCATCTGGACGAACTGGTCTTACGGCACTATACTTGGGAAAACCCTCACACTGACTAGGAGCAACGGTAACTTCCTCATCGCCGCCCTAGCGCTTTTTGTTACAATAACAGGCACGAGCTTTTGGAGAATCTTCTGCTTTGCCCTCCACCATAGCTTCTCCTCAGAGGCGCCCCAAGACGGGCTATATCACCAGCGTCAAGCAATCCTCAGGACGTCAGGAACGGGAGTGGCGGGGGTATGGAGCCTCAGTCAAGTAGCATGGGCATGGAGGAACAACGCCCCACATGTGGCCCGTAGAATGCTTCCGGTCATCGCAACCTCACTCTGCATTATCAGTGCTTTTGCAGCAGCCAGTATCTTCTCGTCTTGGATATCTACAGCAATGGGGAACGAAGTCCTTCTATCTGGCGACAATTGCGGTTGGCCTTCCTGGCCAAAGCAGTCTATATATGAACAGGCGACCCTTCTCAACTCCTACTCCTCGCAGGTGGTATCTTCGTCGGCTGACTATGTTCAGAGATGCTACGCCCGAGGAGCACAACGCCAGGATTGCCCTTCGTTTGTCCGAGTCGGTTTATCAGGGAGTTCGGAAAATAACTATACGTGCCCCTTCGACGACCAGGTTTGCCAATTCCGCTTTGGAAATGTAAGACTGGATTCGGGGTTCTTGGACAGCCACCACGATTTAGGTATCAATGCTCCGAGGGAAGAGAGATTCTCCTATCGTCGAATCACGGAGTGTGCACCATTGAAGACGAAGGGGTACACGGAGCAGCTGCAAGGAAAAGACCGTCCGGCTATGGCCTACCTTTACGGACGTGGATTAGGTGCGCATGGCCGTGAAGACCTGCCACTGACGATGCTCTATCCGGTAGAGAAGCCACAGGAACACGATGGTTTCTTAGGAGACTATACCATGACGTAAGCAATCTCACACAATAATTGCTTCCAGAAATCGAATGACTGAAAGTTTTACATAGATCCTTCAATACATTGGCTGGTCGTATCGAAGACTTCTACCCCATTGTTCACCTTAACCGCAGTGAAGCCGACGTCTCTCTGTACTTCGTGTCTGCAAATGACATTGTGTATCCAAATCAAGTCGACGACCCGCTATATTCTGCTCACTTCCAGTGGGGGACGTACTACGGTGAGGATTCCAATATGACCCTGTACTGCCGCGACGCGCCCGCCACCGTCTTGGCCTGCGCGCACCAACATCAACTATGCTACGCAGGTGCAAATTCTTCTTCCTTGTCTTCCCCCTCCGAAAGCTGCCAGCCCTTGTCGGGTATAATGCAAATGGTAGACACCTTCAACGCCAGTCCGAACATTACATCCAACTCGGCGCAGGCTGCGGCCATGTTCATGTCAGCCATGTGGTTCGGCTTTTCTGCACAGCATATTGTGCGGACTCTGGGCATTTCTGCCCTCACGGCACGGCAGTCGTTGCATTCCGGCACGCAAGCTCCTCTTCCACCCAACCAGTGGCAACACGAGGTCCAGCATTGGCATGACACTTCGCTGGCCGTGTTGCAGCGGCAGGTAATCGAGCTAGCCAACGGCCCATTTGATCAAAACATCGTTCCACTCCTTGAGCGGCCGCAACTGGATGTCGAAAAGAGAGTATGTCGAAGCCAGGTTCGTACTACAGTGTCCCAAGATAGACAGCGTCGAGGGAGCTAACAAAACACCTTTTCTTTGTTTAGAAAGTAGTAAACACCAATTACAGCTCGTTCAGTGTCCTGGGACTTTCCATTCTCCTCGGTATCGGCGGCTTCATCAATCTCGTTGGGTATAACTTGGATTGGATTGTCGAGGCCATACAGAAGCGCTATAATCTAGACATCTATAGCCGGCTAGAGTGGACTACTAACGACACTCTGCAGCTCCAGAGGCTCGCCCATGAGGAGCTGGGCGTGGGTACTTGGTCTGGGAAAGAGAGCTCTTATCCAATTACAATGAAGGGGGAGCGCCTTGCAGTCTTAGAAGTCACGGGCCCCGGTGCCCCAAAGCTTTCAAGACCTCCGAGGACGTATGAGGATGCTCTGAATGGTTCCGATCACCCGGGCGATGAGTGTGACAGTGGCCGGGATAAGCAGAGTACTTCAAGTGGAGGGTCTGAGTCTGCGGGACAATAGAACACGCAGTCATTTGGCGGTAAAGGTTTACACATAAACAGCTTGCATACGGACTTCTTTACTTATTTTCACTCGATGTTTGACTGGTAGGTTGGTCACTTGGGTCATAAATGATGGGATTTGTGTTAATGATCTGCACAGTCTTAGTGATGTTATGGGCTCAATAGCACAAAAAGCATCAATCAAGATGCGGACCTTTCTACGAAGAAGCTGGCTCATCCCCCGGAAAAGTTATTTCCGGATGTTCCGGAAGATCGTCTCTACTTTTGGAACTGTCTCAAGGTCGGATCATCTACAAATGCTAGTCTCGATTTTTGGAAGCTGCGCCTTGACTGGGAAACGTGTTACACAGTCAAACGGATGAACATGTGCGAATTCCTTCTCCCCAGAATCTTTTGGCATGGCTGTACTCATACTTGCATTACCTAAAATCTACCCAGGAGATGTGGCTGGCGAAGCATTCTGGGTCGTTTTGCGGTTACCGAGATGTCCTCTTCAGATCTAGCACCTTTGTGTCGATGACTGTAGCAGGTCCTGGTCGCCGGGCCTTGCTTGCGAAACTTACGCTAAAGAAAAAATTCCTGTCGTCTGATGGTTCGACGGAAACGTTCCGCTGCCACCGTTGCATGTCTACAAACCTTGCTTGTCCTGGAGGAGTAAAGTATCTACGCAGGAGGTCCGAGGAGGTTGGGCTCCGTGCACGTTTACGACTAGTACTGGTGGGTTGACGAGAAGCGCAGGGTGCGTTCGGATTCAGTGCGGGTATGACAAGTGACGTACATCAAGGCGCCATTCCAAACCTTCGGAATGTCTGCCGACCCTGAGATGCAACCCCGTACGTCAAGAAGGGGGGTTTCGACGCCCTCCTCTCTCGATATATTTATATCCCAATGAATGTACGATCAAAATATCTTCCCAACCGGGCGCATTTTGCTTTCTTCTACATTTGTTTCAGTATGGGAAGTGTCAAGTCCGACATCGAGAAGGTTTCCGATATTGCGACCATCGCTAATTCGGAATCAATCTGCAAGGGGGAAATCGAGGATGAACTTGATGTACCGAGAAGCCGAAAGATCCTATGGAAGACTGATCTTGTCATTATGCCGCTTGTGACATTCGGGATGACTCTGGCCTTTCTTGACGAAGTTTGTTCATCCACTAAAATGTTCATCAATCTTCAATGCTGACGACCAGCTACAGAACGTAATGCCCTACGCAGCAGTCTACGGATTAGTCGACGATACCCACCTACACAAACAACTGTACAGTTGGCTCGGGAGCACGTTTTACTTTGGATACCTTTTCATGGAATTTCCGAATCTGTGGATAATCTCCAAGTTCCCGGTCGGGAAATACATGGGAGCCTGCTTTTGTGCCATGGGCATTTGCGTCTGTCTGCTGACTGCATGCAACAACTTCGCAGGTCTCGCCACCCTCCGCTTTCTCCAGGGCGCATTCGAGGCCGCCATGCTTCCCTGCCTTCTTTTCATCAACTCCATGTGGTACCGTCGCGAGGAACAACCCCTGCGGACAGCGCTATGGGCGAACACTTTTGCTGGAACTTTCACAGGGATCCTAAGCTATGCTATCGGTAATATCGGTGGTCCACTGGCAACATGGAGAGTAAGATTCGGCCAGAATACATTCACCAGAGGATTGTCCCATGCTCACATTGCTGTAGTACATTTTTATCATTTACGGCTCAACCACACTCACCATGGGTGTACTCATCTTCCTAGCATTACCGGACTCTCCCTCAACAGCATGGTTTCTGACCAAGGAGGAGAGACCTATCGCAATCCGTAGAGTTGCGATGAACCAAACTGGAGATGCATCTGAGAGCGTGAGTCATGTCAACGGGCAGATGGTACTGTACTAATTACGAGCGCAAAGCGAATCGAATGGGGACAAATCCTCGAAGCCCTGAGAGATCCGAAATACTGGTGCATCGCGACATTCTTTGTAGCGCAGGCTATCACGAATGCCGGTATCACACAATTCAATCCGCTGATCATCTCAGGGTATGGCTTTTCTCGACCGAAGACGGTCTTGATGGCTACTCCCCAAGCAGCAATTGCCATGGTAGCGCAGGCTACTTTGACGGCCATCACCTTCTGGGTGCCCCACCTCAGATGTATCCTCTGGGTCTTCTCCAGCTGCGTTGCAATGGCTGGCGCATCTATGGTCAAGTGTTTGGATCCAGCAGTCCATCGCGATGCCTCTCTTGCTGGAGTCTACCTGCTGGGCTTTTGGAACGTCCCTTGGGTCATGGTCCTGAGCCTTCAATCCTCGAACGTGGCAGGGCTGACAAAGAAGAGTTTCGTTTCAGTGTCTGCCGCAATTTTCTATGGTATGCCAACTGTGCCCAATGGACCTGTTTGCTTTCGCTGATGCTCCACAGCTGTTGGAAATATCATAGGGCCGCATTTCTTTTTGGAAGGCCAGGCACCTCATTACAGTCTAGGAGTTGGTGCCATGCTATGCTGCTTCGGAGTCATGGTAGCCACGGGCTGTTTGTACTACGGGTTGTGCTTTTCGGAAAACAAGCGGCGGGACCGCGAGTATGGAAGAGCTGATCCCTCCACTGATCAGATGTCAGAAAGATCAGAGGCTATGTGTAACGGACTTACCGACGTAAAGAACCGTCAATTTCGTTATGCGTTCTAGCGACTGCAGTACTGCTACGAACAATGCAACTCTATCAGTTTTTCTTTCCACATGATCGTTGATTAACAATGGCACATGTCTTATGTTCGGATGCGATATAGTTAAAGAAATCACTTTTAGCAATGCCAGTCTTTAGGAGCCGCTTCAGGGCTAATACATATGATTCACGAGGCTGAAAATAAAAAGCTAAACTGGCGACAGGTTCGGCGATCGCTACACCACGGATGTCGACTCACGCGAAGTGCAGCCTGCAAACAGCATTCCAGCGGCCAGCCCCTCATTCAAGAAACACAATATTCCTTTTTCAGTTCAAACAGGGCAAAGTTCATAGGAGAATCAACCAAGGCCTATACCCCGTTAGTACTATAGATAAGAATCAAGGCTACGAAAACGTACAGCCCGAGCAATAATTCTCTTTGACGCTGCTTGTCGCCCCATATGTCAACTTTCGTTTGTTCACACACCCTACAGTAGTACATTCATCTAGAGTACAGTAAGTAAGCCGGCGTATCATACTAGGCCGTGGACTTACGGTCACTGCAGAACTCATGTGTGTCACCCGGCCTCTGCCGGTTACATCCGTCCCACTGGCATTGATCTGCACCAACGTTGGCGTTGAGATAGAAATACAGGAGTCTCGTAATATATACGCTCCCCACGATAGGGTGCCGATCCCCTGACAGAATGGTCACACTCTTGCCACGTGCATTGGCAGGTCGCTGGTTTTGTCAGTATTGCAGCTTGTTTCCATGTCAGCATGAACCCAGTAGGCAACACTCACACACAATGGATCGGAATAGATGCTTTCCACGAGTAGTATCACACCGAGGAAGAGCGGAAAATTGTTGGGGAAGAATTCCTATAAGAGCAATCAGTTGAATGGCGAAGCAGTAAAGCTTTGTAGGCAGAGGGCGGATCAGAGAATGAAAGTCGGTTTCCCTCTCCGCATCAGCAGAGCCGCGATCAACCACTTAATCAATCAAACTCTCACCACATGATGTCAAAGTCTCTCCACTTACCCTATACTTTCTACAGCCCCCTCTCGCAGCCGATGGCTAGCGCGAATAGTAGGGCTCCCCAGCTCTGCCTTAGAAAGATAACATATGTGGGTAGGTGAAGCTATCGTCCGGACGAGAATGCCGAATTTTTAATTCTACATACACGTCCGGACGATAGCTTCGACTACCCATGACATGAGCCAAAAAAAAAAAAAAAATCTACGCTAGCCATTAGCTGCAAGAGGGGACTGTACGAGGAGGATGGTTAGCCAGCCTTGCCAGTAATGAGAATATGCAGTAAGATGCGAAAGCGGACTCGTAATACTGCATAATCACAATCTTACTGGCTGCACGCCTTTTCGTTGCTGTGAGTCAAAGACTTCAAGGTAGAAGTGTCTATGGATGACGGGATATCACTACATGCAGACGACCGAGCTGTTGGTCCCGGCGTAGATCATTAACGCCGTGGCGGAAAGCTCCGTATAGACAGATGATGTCGGTGGCCATTTGGGGCGCTGGAACGACATCGGTCCGCCCCCTCTCGGCACCTTTTTCTACCTGCTATTTCAGCCTCGCTGAACGTCTCCCCGTTTCCCAAGTTCGGACCATGCGAAGCTAAAGCAATAGAGCCTTATGCTGCTGACGTCCAGCCCAGAAGCATTTGCAAGCTGTGACATTTTGCGTTTGATCGCGTGCGAGGGTGGTATAGATACTGGATCAACGAGATTCGTCATTGGCCTTGGGCAGAAGCTTGGGCCAGGATGTTGGAGAACTACGGAAATGATTCTCTGCGAAGACAGAACATCGACTGCTGCTAAACCTCGACAACGATTTCCCACGACGCTCGATCCCACCATTTACTTCATCGTATCTTGAAATATCGAAACCAAGGCTTGATAGTATTCTCCCGGTAGAAAAGATATCCATCCATAATTCCATGAACGTAGGACTCGCCCAACAGAATGAAATGATCGTCGACCTTTCTCAGGATCAAAGGGACTTGACAGCCTTTAAGAAGGACCACACAGTCGCCAGGCGACGTCTCAGCGGGGGCCAACCCCATCAGACCGCTAAGAGTCACAAAGAATCTTCTCATTCGGATCGCGTTCTCAAGAGATCGGCAGAGTAGAGCATGGTTGTTGACTGCCGCACTCTGCCGGTTCTGTCCTTCTTTTCGACACATAATGCAGGTAACCTTTGCAGCCAAGTTTTCTTCCACATAGTCCCATTTAGGGATACGTGAATCACAGAAAGCATGGGCAAAGCTGTTATAGGAGCCATATTCGTTTGGAATCAGTTGGTACGCACTTCCATCGCGCTGTCTTGAGCGTTCGATGACTGTGTCGAGTCGTAGCCTGTCTGAAAGGTAGTGGATAGAGTCTGCCAATACGGTACGGGCGAAGGCCTCGCCGATGCTGGCATCTGTCGGGAAGTACGTGTAGCCATTCCAGTAGTGGGGTTGCTTTTCCGATGTGGCCTGGGCTAGTCGTTTTTCTCGAGGTTCATCTATGGAAGTCCGTAATACTCGAAGGGAGTAGGGCGCTTCTGGGTCATCTTGGGGCCAGACTTGGCTGGCACATGTCGTCCGTCGCTGCCAATGATCCAAGACACATGCAACGGACAGCTCGCAGACTTCTTCGTGGTGACTCTCTGATTCAGTCTCCCCAGCTCGCTGGGAGCTACAGGCCGCTCTGGAGCAGTCTCCGCTGTCGCCGAACTTGCGGAACACAACCTGCTCCCAGTCCGAGAGAACTTTCATGTAGTCAAGATTCTCCAACGGTGGAGCAACTGTTCCTACATTCTCAACGACGCCGACAATCCAGCCCTCGGCTTGTAGTGTCAAGTCGTCGGTGACACATGCTGTGGATGTGGATGTGCCAGTGGCCGCAAAAATGCTGCTCTCCCGGTCCAGGTCGGTCAGGTACTGAGGCCTTGATCTTTCAGCGAAGCATGTGCTATCCAGGACCCAAGACGGGACTCTAAGGTCTTTATGGTAGCCAGCAGCGCTGAGTACATTGAGGTGGGATGTTGTGAGAATGCAATGCTTCGCGAAGTCGATGTAGACTTCCTCTTCAGTTTTGGAATAGTTGGGTTCGAACTGGCGGTAGTCTGAAATAAGGCCAAGAAAGGCATAGATATAATCTCTCGCGTCGGTAGCTGAATGTTCACGCCAAGCTTTGATGAGGGAAAGGAGTGGAATCTTCTTCCGGCCGAGCCTCTTTTCCCGGAAGGAGGAAAATGTCAGATGATGTCTCATAAGGTAAAGGGGATCTTCCGGCTTTGTAAAGTCAGGCCCGGCCCATTTGAGGTGTCTGATGCACCTGTCCAGGTCGTCCCAGCTGATGGAGTATCCGCCACAGACAAATGTTGCCTCAGTGGCAAGGACAAGCTCTTGCAGAGTCCAGACGCGCTTCCACCATGCCCGCTCCATTATGTCGCGACCATATCGAGGCGTACGGAGAGCCAAGTGGTGATAACAATATCCCGGATCCTCTGATCCCCCATCGCTATGCAGGACTCTGTGCTTTTCGTCGTCATCCGGAACTGGTTCTCTCGAAATGCCACGTAGCGGGAAGGTTGGGTTAAAGCTTTTGACGACTCTTGCAAACCTGTTCAATCCTTGGATCCCCGGGCCTGTGATACTCGTAGACTCCCCTAACCAAATTATGACCATGCGAGCTTTCTGGAAGATGTCGCCCATGATAGCAACTTGGGCTGATCTCTCATAAACATCCTGCTGATTGATGCAGATTGCATCAACCCATAATGTTCGTTCAAGATCAGGAAATCTCAGCCGCTTGATTGCCGCATGGAGATTTTCGGTGATGGGATATGGCTTGTCATTGACAGTAATAGTCACCTTCGGACCGTCCGGATCTCCCCATACGTACGATAGGGCTTCGTATTCCAAGTTGTGCCTTAGAAAAACGGTTTCCAGCTTGCAGACAATTGGCGAGAGGTCCGTTCCAGGTTGGACCTTCACAAGCCGAATTTCTATGCTTCCACCCCCAAGATCTCTGTAGATTGTGTCCATAGCTATCCTGGTCCAACGATCCGTAGCTCCTTTGAGTTTCCTGGTGTTTCTCGTTTTTCCTTCCTACTAGTATACTACCTTCGTGGTTTAAAAAGCTGGATATAGGTGCGAACGTTCTTTCCACCTGGATAATGTAGTCATTAGTAGTGAACGCTAGTAGCTTAGATGTAACGTACTTTCGACATCGGATTTTAAGCTCTGCTGCCTCCATCCCCCAACTAAGTGTAAGGGAGAACACACGGCCGAGTCGTAGTATACATTAGGCCATGAAATTGGGAGACGGTCAGGCGTATCCGGCTGAATGGATATGAGCTGCGGGATTTATTTCACTAAATTACGAAAGACATACACGCATAGCCGAGTTCTATCGCGTGATGAACACGCAAGCATCCATGTACGATGAGCAGTCTAGAATTCAGCAAGGCTACCTGAGTTCAATCGGGAATGAATCTATGAACCCCGTGTGGATAGACCATGCATGCGCTGAGCAGACCCCTGCCGCACACTGCATGCGCCACGCGGACCTCCGCCTCACACTTCATGCAATCAGCTGAAAATGGAAGCCGGTGGTGTACAGATAACCCAATGCGTATATCAGCGTCAGCTGAGTGGGGGTCAGTGCGGGGTAAATACTGACACTGAAACAGGCCACAACAAGACGCACGTGTTGTTCGCGCCCGTCAGCACTAGAGGAAGTTTGGGGATGTCGTGTAACGAGAAAGGCTTAATGAATTCTTCGAAGAGAGCGCTGTGCCCCGTGTCGACAGGCGCAAAATGGATCGCAAAGAACTGCCTGAAGACATCGACCCATTGCTCAGGAACTTCTTTTTGATGAGCGGAGGTCCAGACCATGACCCAGCATACATCGCCACAGCAATTCAAGAAACCGACGGGACTTCATCTTCCGTGACAAACGAGGACTGGTCACTTGCAAGAAACATACGGCGGGCCAGAAAATCAGCGTTCTACGGAGGAACAAGCAAAACAAAGCAGCTTTTCCTAATGACTAGTGAAGACTGCTATTGCCAACAAAGGTGGTCTGAGTTCAGTGGTTATAAGGCCGAAGAGGAGGCATTGTTAAGAAAGAGTCACCATTACGCCATCGTCCACCGTCAGAAGCGATTAAACGGTAGCAGCACCTGGGAGACACAGTCAATTTGTGTGCAGAGTCCGCGACTCAAAGCGGAACTGCGAAAGCTACTCGCTGGCTACCCGAATCTCCAATTGAACGCGGATGAACTAGTTTTCTACCCTCCTTTTCACCCATTGATCCACAGATGGCCACAAATTCTCACTGCAGCCAAGGATGAAAGGAGCTCAGTCAAGAAGGCGGAAATGGAACTACTCATTGAAGCTTTCAAACCCACTCTGTCTGGCACCATGGGCAAGTTGAAGACGTACGACCAAACTGGAACTGTCGCCTGGGTTGACTTGTGGTTGATTTTTGTCCCCGGAGCATTAGTTTACTCCAAATTCAATGGTGTTGAGAGGCTTTACCGCCTGCAGGACATTTTTGACCCCACCAAGGGTGCCAAAAACAGCGATAGACCCCGATTCTGGGTCCTTTTCATGCGATCGACGGACTGGAATGGAGAGAACTTCGGCTACAAAGAATCCACCTGGCGAATCTACCACTACTCTGGATTGATGCCTATCACCGAGTTGCGTCATTGTCCTCTGAAATTCTTACCCGACAGGGGGGAAATTAAGCACAGGCTTCTAGTGCGTGGCCGAAAATTCGAGCAGATGAGAGGATACCACTTCAAGTTCTACAAGGGTCAACGACATCTACTCGATTGGGATAGAATGATCCAGGAGGCCCCCAAAGAAATCAGCAAACCAGTATGTCATTTTCCATGTTTCACCTTCGATTGATTGTCGCTTACTCTGCTGTACAAGACATCTGATCGTGTCATCATCGATGCCTTGGCATATCACAAATTTGCCTATGGAACAAACTCGTTTCTACACCCGCTCAACTCTGCCAATAAGGAACCTACGGCGACCGAAGCGAAACCGTCTCTCGGCCTCACACCAGAGGGTGAGCCTCGTGTAGAACGCATCCAGTCTCTCTCTGATGATCAATGCCTCATTGCCGTTACTCGAGTCAAGGGTTACGACCTTAAAGACAATCAATGGTGTAAGTTCTTAGTGGCTTTTGAACAAAACCCTGCTGATATAGTCTAAGGTGAGTTTAACATAGATGGCATTCAAGACTTCGAATGGAATGATGGTGCCTTTAGCCGTTTGGTTATGCCAGATTGCGAGAAGAAGATCCTAAGAGCTTTCGCTATGCGAACGCATCTTCAGACGGCAGGGTTTGATGACTTCATCACTAAAAAGGGTACGCTGAACCGATTTGCAAATTTGATTTGGCTCTGCGTAAGAAAGTACTCATAGATGCATTAGGCAAAGGTGTGATCATATTATTGTGTGGTCCGCCAGGAGTTGGCAAGACACTCGCTGCTGAATCGCGTAAGCTTTGAATCGTGGCAAAGTGTTTGAGAAATGCTGAAATCCTGCAGTTGCAGATCTTTCTCATGTTCCATTGTACTCTGTCAGTGCAAGCAATATGGGAAAAGATATATCTGAAAAGGAGAAACTGCTCAAAGAGGCCTTGCAAAGCTGCCAGATGTGGAATGCTGCGTGTCTTATTGACGAGGCCGATGTTTTCCTTCAAGCACGATCTGCATCCAATTTGGCCCAAAACGAGATGGTTTCTAGTGAGTAATTAGGATATATGGGGTGGTGACAGTGTAATAAGCTGACCTGGTTGTAGTTTTCCTTCGACGTTTGGAATACTACCAAGGCATCCTCTTCTTGACCAGCAACCGATACGATGACATCGATCCCGCCTTTCGATCACGCATCGACTTCATCCTACCCTTCAAAGACCTTGACGCTCACTCCGCGCGATCAATTTGGAAAGCATTCCTTAAGGACATGTCCAGAGGGCAGATTGACGTTAGTGACGACGAGTTGTCGGAGTTGGCAACATGGAGGCTGAATGGCCGTGAGATCAAGAACATGGTGAAGACAGGGAAGGTACTCGCCGCATCAGAAGGCGAGAATCTGAACATGGGACATCTGAGAGTTCTCTATGAGATCCGGGAAAGAATGAAGCCAGGTAGACCTCCGATGAAGCCGATTAAGCCGAGCCGCCTCAGATCATCGGCTTGCAACGGGTCGGATTGACGGCTTGCCTATCCAATAGAATACCGCTGATAAGAGGGAACTGCGGACAACTTCCTTTCTCTGCTATGGAAGTGTTTCTTTTCACGATGCTTCGGCTTTATTATTTCGGTTTAGAGTTTATCTAATCTTTGTTTTGCTCTTACAATATTGTATCTTGAATACTATTACGATTTCCTGATCGTTCCTCTAGTTTTTATCTTGCAATTCATTAAACCGGTCTGATTTTCCGTCGAGGCTGTCGGCGCTAATCTGCCGCTTTACCATAACATCTGTTCCAATGGGAGATAACGGAGAGTATTCTGGGCTACGTGGCTCCTAAGATGAATTTCTGCACCTGTTCCGTCCATCGATAGCCCGAAACTCATTAGCATTAGAACTCGAGCTGCATTGTCTGGAATCAGCAGGATGCTCTCGGGGTTGAGGTCGCCGTGGATGAGGCCACAGTTGTGAAGAGTATCGAGTCCGAAAGCAACGCCGAGGAGTATTCTCACTCCGTCAATCACACTGAGTTGTCGAATGCCTGAACGAATGTTGCATAATCCGTGCAGGCTAATTCCATGACAGGAATCAACTGTCTGTGGAAATCTCCAACTTCATATGACCAAGCGTAGAGTTTAATTACGTTGGGGTGGTTCTCGCATAACACATAAAATTCAACACGTATCACCCGTGCCTGACAACTACATTTACTTGACCCGAATACATAGAACCAGGATCCAGACGGCTATTCTCTACTAAGAAAGGCCATTGAGAAATTCCAAAGCGCGCTCAACGCTAATCTGTCCATCTTGGGAGCGTGTGTGTACCAACGCGAACTCAGCCTCGGATGTTGAGAAACCCTGTTCAACGACCCTAGCAACAGCCTTTTCTGCCAACGGAACTGTGAAATCAACATCAGCACGCGAAGCAGTACTGTTTCTACCCTGTGGATAGTAAGATGCCTTGCCCTCGCCGCTATAGCTTCCATCGGCCGCTCCTACACCTGGCACTCTGGTGTCACTTGCTGACCCGTTTGCCAGGCTCATTCGCCAGAAGAAGAGAACGCGTGTCTGAAGCAGCCTCTCTTTAAGGCGTCGGATGCGTGATATGAGCTTCCACTTTTGGAACGCAAGTATTGCCGGTGAGGCATTGGCGGTCTCGCCGATTGGCTCAGTTGTCATCAGACGAGAGAGAGGGGTGTATCTGGATAATCGTCGTCGGTATAAGGCAAGAAGCCATACCGTACAAGCCAAATTGACCAGAAGAATTGTGATATGGGCGGATCGGGAAGAAGGAAGGTTCATGGAGGCGGTGCGTATCGTGCGGGGAGTGAACTGGACCGTGTATGCTAAGTGCTCTCTGTCCGGCCCAAGCCAGATTATCTTCTGGCCTTTAGGCAACTCGGCAAACGTGGCGTCGAGAAAATCTCGTAGCATGTAGGTTCGACCTTTCTCAATCAATTTGAAAATGGCTGACACAGCCGAGGCGGTGAAAGGAGCTGCTTGAGACATGGGAGTGCTGCTATCTGGCCTACAAGCAACAAGCACGGGGAAGGTCCATTCCGCTTCGTCCAAGCCCTTAGTTGCATCGGCTTCCATCTTGAATATCGGCTCTGCAGCGGCTGTTGGATCGGCCCAGGGGTTGCCGGAATCGAAGTGAACAACTATGTTGGCGCCTTTGCCTTCTACCTCTCTGCAGATGAATTTGAAAAGGATTTCTGCGAGCGACCTGCGTGTGTTTGAAGTTTGCATCACTTCGACCGCAGCTTCAGGTGGGCCCATGATAAATATCCCTAGCATACTCTCGGGTCCGTGATGGGACAAGACATCTTGAATGGCTTCCTCGACTGCTTCAAGTCGAAGGATCCCTGTATCCTTGTCGACAACCCTCAAAATTGGCCGGTAGTCCGCGAACCTTTGCGCGAACATTATTGCGAGTTCATTCATGCGTTCCACTGATTCCTTTTGTGACGGGTGACCAGCTGTTGCGTCAATGATAATCATGTTGGCCATTTGGAGTCCACCCCTCGTACGTTTCATCTTGCGGTGACGATGAAGCGCAATGATTGCTTTTATGGCTTCTTGAAATCTGGTCCTGGGAGTTGGCTGACCGTTGAGATTGCTCGAAAGCTTCTGATCAGCCCCAGCAGGAACCAATCCTGGCGGTGCGGCCTCCGCAAGTCCACTTCTTGCTTGGGCAAATTTGTCTGTCACAGTATCCCAAATAACTCCTTCAGTGTCAGGGACTTCAGGCTGCTCCAACTCCAAGCTCTCCCATCCTGGCATTACGTGTTCAGTACCCTTGCCTGGTGGAGGTGCCTCGTCCAACTGGGATGCTTGGCTGTCTGTGTCCCAAGTACTTCGTATTTGCGGATCGTCGACGTCCAGATCATCTATGTCAGACTCTTGAGCATTGTCTTGAGCCACATTTGAGCCTTGGTTGAGGTCTTCATCGCTGTTGGAGTAATCTGCCCTCGGCACAGCGAACAAGGAGATTTGTTCCAAATGCCGCGCGACGTGACTCTTGAGACTTTTGGTCTTTCTGAAACACAGGTTGCACGTCATTTCGGAAGCTCTCAGAGGCCTCTTAAACATGCCAAAAAGCGACGCTGGAAGTTTTGCAGCCATGTCAGCACCATGATGCATCCGGATATGCTCTTCAAAATCGGGCTGGTGTGTGTATGAGGGGTGGCCAGCAGTGTTGCAGAAGAGTTCCACCCGGTGATTCTCGGTTTCATGTTCATACCATGCCTCCCGACTTTCGAAGAAATGGTCCGAAAGGTTGCAGTGCAGGAAGGTGCAGACGTATGGTTGGAGATCTGCTATAACGTGTTTTCTACAAAACAAGGTTAGCAACTGCTTTCTAGAACATTGCACTGGGCAGTTCCACTGTATACACAGTTTAAGCTCACCTCCATGTACGCTCTGACGAGATCACTTGCACTAAGTGGCAATATGGGCACTGAAAACACTCTTTTGAGGCTCCAAATGGATCCTTTGGTCTTGGCGGCACATTCAGCCGAAGCTGACGTGTATGTTCGCTTGCTTGAATTGAAGTCTCCGTCACTGATTGGCCGATGGGTGCTACGGAAAGATGTTCTAGATGATCTAGATGTAGCCGTGGTCCAGTTTTGATGTTCAGCGTCGTGGCTTTGGAGGTTGTCATAATGCGGCTTCTATCATGACGGCTTTCCTCTCCAGTCGAAGACCGCATGGCGCTGCCAGTATCATCCCCATTTCCAATAGCCCGTTGGGGGCCGCCATGTTCCTCATTTGCATGGTGATGATGGAAAGGGGAGCTTCCCTCTGTGCAATCTGTGCGAAGGTGCTGCCAGTGCCGTTTGCGATAGAGGAGAAGCTGCCGACGCTGGGTGATCATGCTCCCCAGACGCGTCGCTAATTGCTCCTCCAGACCTTGGAATTTGTCTTTGATATACATGGCGTCGAACGGCTGAAAGCATGATGTTTCATCTGTGGCTCGGTCATTCAGCCTATCCACCGGAGCTGGCCTGCGGATTGGTAATTTGAAGAGACTCGCAACCGTCAACTTGATTGATTCCAAAGTTTGAGGGAGTTCTTGCAAGCCTTCACTGGATGTAGAATCGGCGAGTAGCTCTGTGTCCTCTTCACTAGTAGCCGGTTGGCTCGATTGGTACCGCTGAGGAGGTGGATGGAACGATGCGTCTGATTCAGAGTCAGACGAGATTTCCCAAGAAGAGTCGTCCGCTTCGGGGGAGGGAATTATTGCCCCGTTAGGTGAGAAATCAGCGTTGTCTAGCCTCCTGTCCGACGGAAATGCCTCGAAAGGAGTCCTCTCTCCATTCAGGAGTTGAGCTGCTTTGTTAAGATGACGGCAAAGGATGACGAGAAGCCGGGTCACTTGTTCTTTGTAGAATGATGCCTCTCTGAGTCTGTAGTCCAAGGATAGTGTATATGTGTGGCCAGAATGAGCAGCACCGACGTTGCCTGCCCACAGCTTGTATCTGTCGAACTGATCTGGCAATTCGGAAGGTTCGCCGCCGTCTGAGATAGCACAGGCTCTCTGGAATGCCTCGTAGCAAGCTACGTGATGCTCTGCGAGCGACATGGCTCTCCGTAGAGGGGAAAATATGCTTGAGGCTCCGTTGTTGCTCTGCTGTTCAGGCTCTTATCGCGAGATATCGGCTGTCGTAATTAAGGCCCCACTCTGCTTAATGCCAAGACAAGGCGACAGGTGGCATCGAAGCGGGGTAGCCGTGCCAACAAACAACAACTTGAAATGTCTGGCCTGGAGATTGTCGGGGTTGTCCTGGGGAGCATTCCCTTGGCTACCGCCGCACTTGGCCAATATGCTGACGGCGTAAGTAACGCAGGATCTCATTGACTGCCACCGTGGCTGACCTCATCGGCTGCAGGTGTCGACAATCAAAGCGATGGTCAAATACGAGAACGTGTTCCTCGACCTTCAAGTGCAGCTCATGGTCAGCATGTCACTTTTCAGGCAGACGTGCGAACTGCTCCTAAGGGGGCTAGCACTTCCAGACGCGCAGTTTCGAGACTTGGTCGAACACAACATAGGCTGGGAAAGCAGTGACCTGGCTGAGGCCTTGCGTCGGCGCCTTGGGAACGAGGATTTTGGCACGTTCCACAAGGCTTTGCAACGTGTGCAGAAGAGACTCGCTCTGATGGCTAGAAAGCTGAGGCTGCAGGATGATCTGACGGTGAGCAGAGCGGTGTGGGTATCGGATGCATGCTGACGGGCGCATCCACAGCCACCATTCATGCAAGACAATGTTGCTGACGAGGAGCGTCGAAAAGAGTTCTTCGCGTCCTGGCGCTACCGAATTGCCGGTGGATTCAATGCCGCAAAGCAC
The DNA here is from genome assembly GCF_012971845.1 of Lasiodiplodia theobromae. NCBI lineage: Eukaryota > Fungi > Ascomycota > Dothideomycetes > Botryosphaeriales > Botryosphaeriaceae > Lasiodiplodia > Lasiodiplodia theobromae. Next base: position 216,831 of record NW_023336529.1, read on the forward strand.
CAGCGGAATTGCGCCGAAATCTACAGCGACGTCCGCCAGCTTCACGACTTGATACACGGCGCCCTCAGCCTGGAGAGCGACCGACATGGTCGTTTCCCGCTCTCTCAGTGGTGCGCCACCCGCGGCCACGCCCACCGCATCCATCGGACTTTGCACACACAGTGGCATCATCCCTGTCCATCACATACCCATCGTGCCAAACTCCGGCTGAATACTCCTGGAAGTACCGATACCAATCAGAAGCTCAACCTCTCCTTCTCGCTCGATCATGGCAGATCGCAGAACTTGAGAGATTTATGCTGGCGAGATGTAACCGTTGTCTGGGCGCCAGCCCTACCCCCATCGTAAGCGCGTCCCTTTCGCTTCCCTTTGCATGACCTGTCATCTGTCCACTCCGAATTGCTACATCTCTTTCTACATCTCGCCAAGGCCGTGCATTACGTGTTTAGTCTGATCGTAAGACACACAGGATGGATACCTTTCCACCATCGCCTCCGCTCGGCAAAGCGAAGAGGAAACCGCAATTTGCCGCCCCAGATATCCTTGTTGCGCAAAAGAGCGAATTGCAGCACCACGCCTGCAGTCACACCCGTGAGATTGACGATTTGTGTGGCTCCCTCTCTCAGCACCAGCCAACAGAGTGTCTTGGATTCCTCAGAATCCAGGACTGGTGCTATCATATACACGACACGCAGTCCCCCGTAGCCAAGACTCTTCTCCCACTTCAAGAAGTGTTCCGCCGAAAGAACAGAGCCAGCTTGAGTACAAAGGAGAGGTGAGTTGATCGGATTGCACCATATGGATGTTGCTTACATATTGAGAATACAGGTATACACTTGCCTTGACGCTTGCCTCGGCGGTATTACAGCTTCACGACACTCCCTGGCTCGGCAGAAATTGGAATCTTGGAGACATATACTTTCATAGCGAGGAAACGTCCGCAATCTACGTAACAGAGGTATTTGACTCTGAAGTCCGCACTCGAGACGACTACGCGGTGAAGAATATTCCTCTGGTCAAAAATGAAACTCTATACGCTCTCGGAATCGCCCTATTAGAACTTGCGTACAGCGCAACGCTTTCGTCATTACAGACTCCAGAGGATGTGGAGAAAGGCGATTTCTGGACGAAATACCTTATTGCCGAGCGGTTGACCAGAGAGATTCAAACAAATGAGACGCCTAGGTATGCAAATGCTGTTGCTAAATGCCTACACCCCAATTCGGACACGTACGACTATGAGCTTTCCAATGACGGCTTTCGGAAACGTTTCTTCAACGATGTTATTCAACCACTACAGAAGGACTACGAACTACTCTTTCCGCCCAAATCCCAATGACTATACGCACTGGCTCAGCTTTGGGCAGCTGTATGGAACGAAAAAGCTCATGTTACGCTATACACGAAACGCCACTCCCGGCTGCAAGCAATCCCGGGGCTTTATCAAGTCTCGCAGCCGACTCAGCGCTTGCTTCAGCTAGGTGCTCAGCCTCGTTCCCACTCTTATTCTCAAACTGCATCTCAAATTTAGTCTTCTTCGCCGACATCTTCTCATTCTCCTGTTAGCTTCGCCTCTCACACGTGTGGGTAGTGGTACTCTTTCCTCGCCATACTCTTTATATACTCGCTTCAGTAGCTACGACATGTAGTCGATCCAAACCCTATCCTCATGTATCCCCACAGATGTGCCAGTACTCTCAAGGCGCCCCAGGCACCGCAAGCGGCAACAGCGACGCCGTCGCCTCCGCCTCACCTTGCGCCAGCACACCATCCTCACCCCCGGTCCCGCCACCCCTAATCGTCCCATCCTCCCGCAGATACCTCCCATGAAACCACCCCATCCCACGGCACTTCAGCCCGCTCGGCCCGCCCGCGCTCGCGATCGCGCGCTCCACGCACCCGGCCTTGATCCAGGTGGGCAGCTCGAACGTCGCCCACTGCGTGCCCTTCGACCACGTGCCCCAGTGCCAGAACATCAGCGCCCCGCACCCCTTCTCCTCGTTCTTCAGTGATTTGCCGTTGCTGCCTGTCGTCCATCCATCGATGGGTGTCACTTGGATCGCGTACGCGAGTGAGGCGTCGTCCCATAGGTAGCAGTTGGCCTTGTTTGCGATTGCGGCGGCGGCGCTGGCGCTGGCTGCGGCGGCGGAGGCGGAGGCGGCTGATGCGGAGGCGGCGGAAGCAGAGACAGCAGAAGCAGAGGCGGCTGAAGCAGATGCGGCAGATGCTGATGCGGCAGATGCTGAAGCGGCGGATGCTGAGGCTGCGGATGCTGAGGCGCCAGACGCTGAGGCACTGGCGCTGGCGGCACTACTGTCTAGAATTGACGGAGCTGATGTTATGGTCGCCGAACCGGATGCAGCAGTGGATGGCGCTGACGTGATTATGCATTCCTGGCGCTTCTGGATGTTCGCGGTCGTCTCTGGGAACTGAAGATAGGAATCTGTGGGAAAGGACAAAGTGGCGGGTGCATACTTCGCTTCGAGGTTTGAACTGCAAGAGTTGGCATGCCGGAAGGCTTCTCGAGGGGGGTTGTTCCGCAACTGACATGGCCGTATAGTAAATGTTAGGCTCGCCGTTTTCATCAGTAGTTGATGCGAATTTCACAAGTATTGCTGGATGGAAGCAACATTGGCGCTAAGTAGGGTTGTCATGAATTCTTTGTAGCGCTGCGGAGAGGACACTTCTGAATACATTTCGTTCTCCTGTGACAGCATAGAGCCCACAAGTATACCAATTTACTACGGGTATTGTGGCTCTTGGGACACATCCGGTGCACCGGCTTCGGAGATGACACCTGGAGCCTCTACCCTGGATCCAACACCAGGTTCCTCCTCCCTGAGCGGTGGCGCTATTGCTGGAATTGCTATAGGGGAAGGGTCGCGGGCCTTGCCCTTTGTACCATGGGTGTAATTGTTTTCCTGAAGCACAAAAAGCAGGCAGAGCGAGAGGGCCCTAAGATAGAAGTCTAAACGCATTAACTTACTCTTCTATTGCGGAAGAGATTTTCCACGTAGAACTACCGTGAGCCGTAGTCCGTGAGCCGTACTTAGCCCTACTTTTAACAATTATGTCCGGCTACACGTGAGTGCTTCACAAGGATCCTTTGAACACTTTCGACAATGCTAAGGATTACCTAATTAACCCCTCGGTCATTCGTCCTTCCCTAACCGGTTACGTGGCTATTTCCGTTCCAAGACCTCCTCCAAAAATTTCCTCGTCTCCTCTCCAATAAGATGAGGATTATCTTCCTGCAAATAGTGTGTTCCAGGCCCGATGTTAACAGACCTCAAATTTCCCAAGTCCCTTTCAACCTCTCTGACCTGTTCCAGGGGCACCCCAGCTCCCGGCTCCCCCCAAAACAGCAACTTTGGAACATCACTTTCCCTTAACCACGCCCAATACGCCTTTACTAACTCAGCCACATCTTCTGGCTGCCCATCAACCGGAATCTCGTTTGGGAACCGATACATCGGCTCGCGATCTTCTTTCTTCAGAAACGGCCGGCGATAGTGCTGCATCTCGGCTTCGGTCAATCCCCTCGCGGTGCCAAACTGGCCCAGCACACCCTCGATGAACATGTTCTCCTCGATGATCAGTTGGCGTCCGACGCCCTCGGTGCGGAACTTCTCGAAGGTCTCTCGAAGCTCGGGCAAGAGATCTTCCCGTCGCGCTTCGTACACGTATTCCATGAATGCCACGCCCTCGACACGCGTGGGATTCTTGCGGCCCCAGTCGAGGCCGATTGCGGACCCCCAGTCGTGAAGCACGAAGAAGAGCTTGTCGGTTTCCTTCTTTGGAACCACGGCGTCCATGAAAGCGGCGAAATACCGAATGTGATCGCGGACGTAGTATGCATTTGACGGCATCTTCCCCGAATCACCAAAGCCAACGAGATCGGGAACGATGCAGCGGGCTATAGGAGAGACGTGTGGGACGATGTTGCGGTAGATGTAAGAGGACGTGGGGTTGCCATGGAGGAAGATGACGGTGGGTGCAGTATTGGTCGGTAGGCCCGTATCGACGTAGGCCATTGTGGTATCCAGCACTGGAACATGTTGTTTGGTAAAGGGGAAGTCGGCTGAGATCTCTGCCATTTTCAACGAGACGAGACGAGACTACAAGCCTTAGTAGTGCTAGAACAGTACGATAGAACAGAACTTACTCGACAGATATGAAGATGCTTTATCAGTAAGAGTAGAGGCCTAGGCTTGGCTTAAACAATTAGCAAAAGGCTCTCCAAATAATAAGAGTCTTATGTATCTGCGCGCCAGCAAAACCAGTAGAATTCTCCAGAAATCTTTTATAATCCGATTAGAAATTATATTTGATCATTCAAACATCCTCGGCTACAATTAATAATATACCCGTGGAAGAGGCTTCCCGGATCTTAGGTACGCACTCAGGGTTTCGTCGTAGTAGCTCCAGCGACACTCCGCAGGCAACGCTAGCCTCGGTAAAAACATGGCGCGTTGCTAATTTGAGTTGCACTAGGCGATGACGCAAGTCCGGCTAGCAATCATACCGTAGACCCGAGGACTAGTTTCCTTCGGCCTCGAGCGAAGCCGACGGCATTTTGGATCACGCCAGACCCCACCCCAAATGGATGGAGAGACATACGGCACTACTATTTTCTATTGACATTACAAAGGCCATTATTTCAGATCACGGAAAGATAGCAAAGTTGTAAATGATAATGTGATTCAGGAGGTTAGGAGTTGTTATCTTAAGACAAGATATTTGCGACCGTCCTTTGTCGTATCTTTAGAAACCAATCGAATAGCACTGATAAGTCTGTAGGCTCATTTCCAGAAACACATGCAAGAAAACAGTCAAATCATAACAAATCACCTCGATGTTCGCGTCTTCGAATAGACCGAAACGTGATTTGATGTGGGCCGAGAAGAGGGATTTTGCTCACTAATCACGGCAGCGAAATACGACTCAGAGTCAATTACGAGTTCACGGAGAGATTTTCACCCGAGGATGGAGTAACAATCCCTCCGGTAAGTTTGCATTCATGCCAGCAGCTTCAGCGCAAGAGCGAGCGCGGGCCCTTGCCCTCACAACACGCGCCAAGGGTCGCTGCCTCCGAACGTCCCCAGCTCCACCAGCTCTCCCACGCTTCTTCCTCAACACACTAAGCCGACGACACCTTCTCTCCCCAGCACGGCCGCCCGCCTGAGATATTTAATTGTATGCCGAACGCCTAGTGGAGCCGATGTCCCTCATTGCTTTACCGCTACGCAAATTTGAAACCTCTGGATACAGTTTGAAATGCATCCTGAAACTGCTGTCCGGAAATCGTGTTGCCCAGGATTGTCACATGCTGCCTTTTTCCATGTTAGTGGAGTCTTCAGTGTGCTCCCTGGCTCTGACACGTGTTTCGATTGTATGCTTTGGGCTTGCAGCTCTGAAGAGGACACAGTCGGGATGGATCGAGGCTGTGTAGGTGGGAGCACTAACCGAGGTATTGGCTGAAGCTGCAGCAGCGTGTTTAACTGCTGTTACAGCCATTCACCTATCACATGCTGACAAAAAGGTACAACGCAGGGGCTTACTCACACCTAGGATTAAGCGCCCAATCATTACTCGTAAGCCTAGCTACTCGTAAGCCTGAGAGACACAGACCTTTGCAACAATGCTATTATTTGCCAACCCAGCCGTTACCTTCAGCGGGGTGTAGTCGCCCCGCAGTTCGGACAGAAATGTGCTCTCACAGTGTGACAATGAAGCTGCGCGAAGACGTTGCTTGGTTGGGTGGCTGTCGTCCACACGAGCTTGGAGGCTGATCAAACTGCCACAGCCTCGTGCGAACAGATAAGCATCTTTGTTTTCCTTGGATGCCTCCGTGGTGCCACGTCCAGGAGACAGTGTAAATGCAGCAGCGTTCGCCGTTTCCTCCAAGGTATTTTGACTGGTGGAAAACGTAGAGCTTTGCTTTCAATTCACCACTGATGGCGTTGCGTTATATAGGACACATGTCTTGGGTGACGACCAATGCTAACTTGATTCCAGGCAGAGTCTCTCGACTAATCCCTCGCAAATTCCGTCCGAAACGAGTGAAAGAAATCGCGGGCCCGGTCGGCCTGCTCGCTGCATATTCTGCCATCTTGCGGGGCGCTTCTAAGGTGTACTCAGTCGACCGCGTACCTATACGCCTCGAACGCGCTACTTCGATAGGCGCTATCCCGATCAACTTCTACGAAGCCGACCCGGTCGAGCAGATTCTCGCATACGAGCTACAGGGCGTTATTCGATCCGTCGACTGCGTGGGCTACGAGGCGGTCAACGCCCAGGGGAACATCGAGCAGGACATTGTGGTGCGGAACATGATCGCGGTGACGGCTCCGCAGGGTGTCATGGGGCAGGTCGGGCTCTGGTTCGAGACGAACGGCACTGAAGCTCAGCCCATGAACAATAGCATCAGCCTCCCTCTCTCCGACTTCTTCATGAAGAACCTGGGCTTCCGGGCCGGTGTTGTCGATCCGAAGCCATTAGCCAGACAGCTTGTGGACCTCATCTCCAGCAGCCGGGCGAGCCCTCACTTTATCACCACGTCCGAAATCTCTATTGAGGAGGCGCCTGAATACTACGCTAGGTTTGACCAGCAAGAGGAAATCAAAGTTTGGATCCGCTCCCCTTAGCAACACCAAGTCAAGGACACGGATCGCCGAAAGGTGCGCTCGTGACAACGATCCAACAAATAGCTTCGAGCAGAGCGCAGAGGAGCCTTGTCAATACATCCTTTTGCGCGCTGAATAATTCGACGAATATTAAACAATTATTGACCGCACTCTTATCTCTTCAAGAGTTTCCTGAATCAGAACGGTAAAGCCTTTTGCATCCATCGTGGTAAGCGTTGGCCGCTGAAGCCGTATTTTTGGCAGCGCCATGCTCATCACCGCGAACGCGTACTTGAATCGTGACTGCCCTGGAGCTGAGTCAACCACGATGGCCCGCACCGGCAACGGCTTACCCGTCACCAGTCAGTACTGCTCTGCCAGAAGCGCGAGATGCTCGCATCTTTCATTCGATAGAGCGTGCACCAAGACTCTATTGCCGCTCTCTGGCGCATGCTAGCAATTGGCTCCAACAACCGTAGCACGGTCCCTTTGCCTCGCGCCTGGTTGTTTGAGAATAGGACGTTGGTTGCGGCTGCAAGCAGCAGGATCGGCTTCGCCGGGTTCATGGTGCGGTGGTAGACAGGATTGCTTAAAATTGAAATGAGCTGACCTCAGGACGTGTATTTTCCATTTGAAAGGGGAGACTGTATTTCGCATTGAATGTGTTACGATGAGAGGATTATCTATGGTTTTCGCCCCCAACCTAATCACGTGGTCGTTCGTGATAGGCTCGACTTAAAAGCAGGTAATAGTTGTGCTTATCCGACGTCATTACGCATGCCAGGCTTACCCCCCGGCATTATATAGCAGTCACCTCGTCGTGGTTTACATATTTCCTTTGGTCCGCAACTCGACCCTATTTTCCAAGCTGCACAGTCTATTGCATCACAAGAACTGCTTCCATGGATCACATACCATACACGGGCAGCACCAGAATCGGCGTTCAGTACCTTGAAGGTGACGACTTCGATGGCGGCGATTTTTTCGGATATCCAAACCGGTGGAATTCTCGCTTCAGCCCACGCATGGAGCCGGGATCGACAGTTACCCTGATTTTGCCAGGCCGGCATAACTTTCTCTCACCCGATCCGGTTACCCTCGCCCGTTGCCTACAACAGTGGCTCTTCGTTGGGCTATATACGACGGTCCTAAAAATCGCTGGGATCGAGTTTGTGGTTGAGGATTTCATAGATCGCACTGGGCGTCCAGCCGACGATCCCCGACTGTGCACGAAGGCGCTGCCCAAGTACTTCCAGGGTTTCAGGCGCGCAGTCGTTGATGAGCTCACTACTGCGGAGCAAGACTCCCTCGAGAATCAACTGTCCTCAATCTTTGATCACGTCACAGAGAGCTTCTCACTGCACTGCCACCACCTTTACAGTCAACCTAGAGATGATCCGCAAATTGCCGACGATATACGATATGTCGCATTTCCGGTCACATTGTCTATCGAGCACTGTTTCTCTGCACTCCTAACGGTCTGTCGCGATATCTTCCGACGTCTGCCGGGCCGTGAGCCTCCTAAGTTTGGAGCCATGCGCTGTGATACGACCGATATCGACAACGAGTTCAACAAATCCATGATTGAAGTCGGGTGGTGTCCGTCAGTTGTTAGCAAGATGGTGACTTGGAGCAACCACGGCGATCTTCGCTACGCTGTCTACACTCACTGGCGAGAAATCATACTCAGAGACGATCGAGAGGCTCGGATTGAACGCTTCATGCAGCTTTTTGGAATGACGTCAAAGCCCACCAACCACTCTCTCTGTACCGAGAAAGTATGCAACTTGTTACAAGTTGACCAGAACAGCTATGAAATTCGACATCTTGACTGCGAGTGTTACTGTTCGAATGTATACCCGTCGCCTGGAGCCGTCGAGTTGATATTGCAAAGCGGCAGAATTCCAGTTTGTCGTTTGGTTCCGAGAGATGCTGAGCACGGTCTAGAGGCCTGGGACTTGGAGGTCAAACAGGCCTCACCTGATCGCCGTTATACTGCAATTTCACACGTAAGTGCTGATTATAGTTTATGTCCTGAAACGCAATTATACTGCGCTTTCTAAGTTTTTTTACTTATGGGTATACAGGTTTGGTCACAAGGATTGGGCAATCCTAATGAAAACACGCTCCCCGAGTGCCAACTCAAGAGAATCCAACAACTCGTCAACATGGCCAGCAAACACGTTGTGACAGATTCATGGGATGAAAGCAATCCTCCCATAACTACAAAAGGTTCTCAAGACAACCGGTGGTTTTGGATGGATACGCTTTGCGTGCCTGTGCAGCCAGACGCGAAAGAACTGCGGAAGCATGCAATCAGGCGTATGCGTCAAACCTACCAGGACGCACAGCTTTCCCTGGTCATTGACACGACGCTTATGAGAACTCCTATCGCGGAGGTGTGCCTCAATCCAATGGACCCCGGTGCCTTTTTGGTGTTTGCGCAAATACTATCATCTCCTTGGAGCGGCCGGCTCTGGACGTTACAAGAAAGTCTGTTGGCGAAACGGGTTTACATCATCTTCGGAGGCGATGGATCGTATCTGAGTATGCTCGATCTGGACGATGTCTTTCGTCTTCTTCAATGCACGGCGGCCAAACAAGTATCCGAGAGAGGAAGCATGGTTAGCAACCAGGCCTGCTACTTCATGGAAACCTTGCGGAGGCCGGATGAAACTGCCACGATGAAACTTGAATCAATCTTCGGAGCACTAGCCCATCGGTCAACAAGCCGCAGATCCGATGAGACACTGTGCATTGCAAGCTTGCTGGATCTGGACCCTGGGCCCATGCTTGAGGTTGGCGGTGTCGGCAGCGGGATGAGCGAAGATACTCTTGCCGACGCCCGCATGGTACAGCTTCTGCGTTGCATGCGCGAGATTCCGTCAAACATTCTATTCTCGCCTACACCGCGGCTATCAATTTCTAACTTCACATGGGCTCCGCGGTCATTCCTGGGGTCTTGCTTTTCTACGCACCGGATGGCGCAGGGAGTGCTGACACCCGCTGGACTAGAGCTGACGCTGGACGGCATCATTATCCCTGACGAGCAAGAGATGGTACTCACCGATGAAACAACGCTGAGCGCTGGAGATCGATTGGTGCAAGCGGCTGCGCCCATCAACGGTCTTTTGATTGTCAAAGAGGTCGGAAGTTTGGGTGCATTAGAGTCTGTGCAACCTTCCCTGCGCCGCAGTGGCGGGAATGCTCTGATACTTGGAGTCGAGGACCGTGCTGATATGTCCTCGGCCGCTGCTTTTGTCACTTTGTCGGTCGACGCTCCTTCCGAGCCGCGGCTCTGTGTTGACTTCGGGAGAGTCTCACGAGTGGTAGATGAACGCTGGTCGGAGAGGAGGGCAGCAGGAACATTTGACTTCGTTCGCTTCATGGAACAGAGTAGTGGTCCTATACCAGTTGGTTTTTTGATTAAGGGAATACAGTGGTGTATTCGGTAAGGCGTGTGGAGTTGTATATCGTTCTGCTCATACTCATTCAGAAGTTTAATTAATGTCCGAGTATATTCCACAGACTCAAAGCTGCCTAGGACTAAAGCGCTGCACGCATGTGAATGTATTAAGCTAAAAAAAAAGGTGCTCATTCAAAGGCTTGAAAGAATTAATAAATTACTCATGCTGTGCTGACTTGAACCCCAATGTCCGTACCTTTCGAAACCGGATAATGAGCTCTGCCAGTTTCCCTTTGTCACTCTCGGTCAGTTGAGGAGTGGCTGTGGGGTTTCCTGCCAGCACAAGCCCCTCATACTCATATCCGATATCAACGTCAGCGTCAAGTTTGAAAAGGTCACTCTTCTCGCGAAAGAAATACGGCACCCCGTCCTGTACTACCAAGTCGTACACCTCTCGAAAGTCTTTAGAGAAACCTGTGAGAACTCTTCCATCTGCCAAAACAGCAACGCTGGAATGCCATGGAGTGCCTCTTGATTTTCCGTCCTGTGGAAGCAGTGGAATAGACACCTTACTCTTCCCTGTCGACGGATGAATAGACAGTCGTATTGCCTGTTCATACTTCCTGCTGATCAAGGCTTCATATGCCTAAGTAATTTAAGTATACGTTCGGTGAAAACAGGGGCTTGCAACGTACGATTAATCGTCGGATCATATCCTTGGCTACGTCTTGAGCAGCCGCAGTGTATGCGTCCGTGTGCTCCACATTCTTCCCACCAAACTGGACGCCCCATTTCAGATCTTCCTCTGCCAACCGGACATATCCCTGGTACGTAAGGCGTGTGTCTTCGTTCTTCAATACTTCCTGGTCAACGTCAAAGTTAACATCAAGGAAATCTGCTTCCAAGCGGGCGCGCCACGAGGGAACAGAGGAAAGGTAGTCGTCGGTGGAGAGTTCATCGCTGTTTCCATCTTGGAGCAAATCCGGCAACCGCAGAAAGTGGATACTCCCGAAGCCCTTTTTGTCCGCCAGAGCTCGAAGTTGCAGCCCATATGCGTAGTATTCCGCATCCGGAATTCCAAGGAGATCTTTTAAATGTACGTTTCTTAGCAGAGAGTGACATTTAAGGGCGTCTCTTGGTGCAGGCTTACCATTGTACACGGGGCCATCCGCAATCAGATGCAGTAATGCGCCGTGTACGTAAACCTTCCGAATTTCTTCACAGACATGGTTGAGGCGCGCCAGGCCGAGTTCCTCGCCGAGATCTGGGTGTCGGCCGATGACCTTGTCCAGGTTCCTATTCTTCCAGGGAAATGCCGGGAGGACTAAGATGATTGGCTTTGCCTGGGAAATGAAGGAGCGAAGTTTCTCTCGTGTAGAGCTACCAAAAACTGCTGGCTCACGAGATGGATCATCAGTTACATGGTGAGAAAAGCGCCGCAGGATGTCAATGACGTCTGGAACAATGTCCCGAGCAGGCTCTTCAAATGTCATTGTGGGTGGTGATAGAAAGTTGGAGCAGAGGGAATCTCAGCGTATTCACAAATTGATTTCTGTTGACGATTATATATATCTACCGGCATGCTCTGCATCAAAATCCTTCCAGCTCCACCCGGTTGTGCAGCAGTGTCAGAGCCACTAGCCGTTTCCGGTCCTCGTCGCCGAGCTCACACTTGGCATTTTTCGCACCATCGGAGTTCCGGATTACGAGGACCCCACCATAATGATGGTCCATCTCGACATTCGCATCCCAGTCAAACAGTGGCGTCCTCTCCCTGAAACAATAGGGCCGTCCGTGTTTAAACACCAAATCATGCGAGTCTCGCAAGTCCGACACGTGAGCAGTCTTGAATGCACCACACGTAGAAATGGCAATCGCACAGTTCCATGGAGACATTGAAAACCCCTTCGTTTGCGGAATCAAAGGGACGGAGAGCTTGGTTGCGCCAGAAGAAGGGTGTATCGAGAGGCGGACGTAATCAGGATAAACTCTACGAATTAATTTTGCGTATGCCTGAATATGAATTAGCGATTCCTTGGTTTCAATAAATATCAATTCAACTCACAACACCCCCGGCAATCATTTCCTTTCCAATGACCTTTACGAGTGCTTTGAACTTCTTGCGGCTTGGAAGAGAGGCCACGACAGGACTGTAAGCCAAGTCTTTGGTCAAAAACTTGGAGTAACCCAGGTAGGTGCGCATGTAATCCTCATCAGTCTTCAGAAACGCGTCGGCATCGAAACTTGGGTCGCCGTAGGTCGAGGCGAGCTGTCTTCGAGCGGGTTCACAGAGCTCCAAGTACTTTTCCTTCGATATCTCCGGCTCGGTGTAGAGTCCGAGCAGATTCATCAATCGAGAGAACTTGATGCATGAATACCCACGCTCTCTTGCAAGTGCTCGAATTGCGGATCCGTAGTTCCAGGCATCTTCGTCAGGTATACCGAGAATATCTGCAATGTTGAGTGTTGCTCTGCCAGAATGATCGGATCAGATGCATACCATTGTAACAAAGGCCATCGGTGGCGATGACAATGAATGCTCCAGGAGCATGGACTTGTTGTACACTTCGACAGAGGTCGTTGATTCTTGCCAAAGCCAGCTCTTCCCCAAGATCTGGCTCCGTCCCGAGGACCTTGTCCACTCTGTTGATGCTTTTCCAGGGAAAGGAGGGCAGCACCATCGGAATTATCCTTCCTGCTGAGACATGTGTTTCGATGATGGGACCGAATGTCGCTCTCCCCAGCCAACCGTGATGCTCTGGCATCGAATGGCTTTTCTCATGCATTCCATAACTTTCGAGTACCTCAAGCACACGACGGGTGGTATCGGAGAGGGAAGGATGATAGCCGCTGTCGGATCGGCTTCTTTGAGTCCCGGAGAAGTCCATGGGATTGTGTTGGTATGAACTTCGACTGGTTCCTGATTCCATTCGTGTTTCTTTATATCTTTATCACGCCCACAGTGTAGAAAGCACCGGGGTCGCTCGAGCAAAGAACCAGTCCAAGAACATCTCCGAATCGTCGATTCATTCAAATTCCCGATACGTCCATAATGGAAGGTTATCCCGTGGCAATGACAGTAAAACGAGAATGTAATCGGAGAGCTCCGTAACGCGAACCCACGCATATGCTAGAGCAGCTGCGGTAAAGCAGCGTAAAACACCCTTCTCCACGGCGTTCGTCGGCATTCTTCCACCGAACCCGATGGCCCACTTAAAAGGTTGGCCACGACGTGTTCCTTCGACTATTTCCTCTCCCGACCTACCATGTCAATGCTTATATTAGCCGGTTCGCCGATGCGTTACGCCGGTATAGCAGGGGATCTTCGCGGGAGACCGGGAACAATAGACATTTTAAGAAGGTCGCCACAAAATGTACGCTAATCTACACAAGAAAATCCACAAGAAATGCTGAGACGGCGATGGTGTGATTTATGGCCCGTATTGTGGTTGCAGGGATGTTGAATAAGTTGTCGCTTACGAGAAACAAGTACGGCGCATGCCTACACATCAACCCAGGTCTAGCTGCTTTCCTCCAGTCTTTACACGTTGACCGCAGACCCGGTCGATTCCAGCTTTTGCGCAAATCTTTTATGTGCTCTTGAACATGGAAACAAAGGCCCCCATTCATGAAGCAGACGCGGAGAAAGCCTCGGCCGGAAGGCTACCGTCAGAAGGTGTTCCCGCCCAGACTTCTGATACCGTCCAGGTTCCAGATGGCGGACTGCAGGCATGGTCACAGGTGATCGCTGCGCATTTGGTCGTCCTGAACTGCTGGGGCTACATTTCCTCGTAAGATCAAGTGTCAATTGAAGTGATACAGCCAAGACGTACTAAGCCACCGGGTCTTGCAGGTTCGGCTTCTTCCAGCGTTACTACGTTGACGAGCTCGGAATCCACTCTGAGCAAACTTCCTGGATCGGCTCTTTCCAAATGTTCCTTGTTTTCTTGATCGGAGCCGTGTCTGGACGCGCCCTCGATGCCGGCTATTTCAAAGCCATCCTAGTTCTAGGGTGTTCTCTGCAGGTCCTCGGAGCCACGTTGACTTCATTCGCCACCCACTTTTGGCAGATATTCCTTGCACAAGGCCTGTGTAGCGGGCTAGGCCACGGAATTCTGTTCTCGCCAGTCATATCGCTACTCTCAACGTATTTCAGTCGGCGACGGGTGATGGCCGTCTCCTTAGCCGCCTGCGGAGCAGCTACGGGCGGGATGATCTTCCCAGCTATCGCCTATTCATGCTTACAGTCGATAGGCTTCCCGTGGACAGTCAGAGTCATGGCATTGGTCATGCTAATCAACAGCATCTATATCGTGCTAGTGACACGGACCAGGATTCCACCCCGAAAGCTGGGGCCGCTCATTGAGATTCGCGCTTTCAAGGAGCTTCCATTCACGCTCTTTACTGTTGGTTGTTTCATCGAGCTCTGGGGCCTATACTTTGCCTACTTCTTTGTCAGTCTCACCCGCATCCGTTCGTCATGACCACCATATTCACTGCAACAGATTAATACCTACTCACGGGAGTACTTCGACTATACACAGCGAGAGTCACTGGTTCTACTACTTGTAATGAACGGCATTGGGGTCATTGGACGTGTGGCGCCCGCGATCCTTGCCGATCGCTACTTCGGCCCTCTGCTTGTATTCATACCTCTTGTCGCCCTTTCTGGTGTCATGCTCCTGTGCTGGATCGGCGTCAGCTCACGAGCCGGGTTGATAATTTGGGCTGCGTTCTACGGTTTCTTTGCAAATGCTGTCCAAAGCCAATTTCCAGCTTCTGCTGGATTATTTGCCCTGCAAGACTTGAGTAAAGCGGGAAGCAGGGTTGGCCTCATCTTCACGGTCTCTAGTATTCCGTGCTTGACTGGTCCGCCTATTGCGGCTCGTCTAATAGCTATGGGGCATGGCAGTTATCTCTACGCACAGATCTTTGGAGGAGTTGTCATGCTTGTTGGTTCTTTTATTCTTGCAGTTTCAGCGTACTTGTTCAGAAGCACCAGTAGTAGTAAACCTAAATAGAGTCCAGCTAATGTAAGAGCATCCCAAAAAAAATAAAAAACACGAATTAATTCCTAAATTACTAGCTATCTTAGACTCGAAACGCCTTTAACATGCATGACTTCACGGATGCTCCTACGAATAAAAGAGAACATTTCCTTCAAACAGCCTCCGTGCCGTCCTAAGCACGACAGCCGACTTGATCTCGGTGCCTCGTGCGCCGGAAACATGTTCAACTTCGACGGCGAGGAGACCACGTGCGTGCCCAATCCGAACGGTTTTCTTCTCCACCTTGGGCATGTCATTGGAAATATGAGGGCCGGGTGATGGTGTCCTTTCAGGAGTGGGCAGTGCGGCGGCAGACATGACTCGGTTGGGAACAGTCCCGCTGGTAACTGCAGCAGCGCCTAGGCAGACTGCTCCAGTCAGTTGGAGACTTGGGTGCAGTTTGCCCATGCTGAATGCAGCAACGTGTAGGTCGGCCGTTGTGGACTCATCCCGGGAATTCCACAATGGTACTGCCGAGACGATGGCGACCTTCGGTGTACCTTGAGTCACTGCTGCAGCCTTTGTGTCGGCAGATAGACCCATCATTACTGCACCCACCCGTCGAATGTTCTCGATGACGCGCAGAAATTCCACAGAATGCGGATCCTGTGACATGAATTTCTGGGGCAGTGTTGAAGCGTCGATGAAAATAAATGGGTTGGCGGCGTCCACCAGACTTGCCATCACGGACAGGTCTTGACCTTCAAGGTGAATGACGTCGGTTGGGTTGCCGGTGGGGAGGAAAGATCCGGTCATGCTTCCAGAGGGCTTCAGAAAGGCGACACGCACCATGCTGCCTGTACCCTTGACACCGTCCATTTTGAAATCGCCATCCTCTTTGTATTGACCAAGTTCGTCAACGTCCACAGTGGTCACCAAAATACGGGAAGTATTTGTGTTGAGAATCCGGATATCGACCTGCTCAGATATCAATATTGTTAAAGCTTTAGATGAAATGAAGTTCAAAACACTTACCTTCTTTTTGCCTCGCTCTACTCTTACCATACCCTCGTCGAGAGCAAACGGTCCAACCCCGGCTGCCATGTTCCCGCAGTTTCCGCTAAAGTCGACAGTTGTTTTTCCAACCCCCACCTGTCCAAAAGTATACTCGACGTCGATTCCTGGCACAGTCGATTTTGCAACCACAGCCACCTTCGATGTTGTGGACGTGGCGCCTCCTATGCCATCGATCTGCCTTGGGTCACCGGCTGCTGAGCCCATTGCCGCAAGTAACGGCACGGTCCAATCTTCCATGCGGGGTGGTAGATATTCGTGTCGGACGAAAAGACCTTTCGACGTTCCTGCCCTCATCAGAACGGCCGGAAGCCGCTGACGCCTTCGCTCTCTGTGCATCATCGCGGGTGCTATATCCATGCCTCGTTGCACCAAAGTTTGCATGGAGCGCTGATGGATTGTTGATAATAAGATTCGCTTCAGGAAAATTGGGATAGAACGAGTAATAACGCTGCGTGGCGGCCACGGTAGAATAGTATTCTGAGCAAGCATGTTTACAAGTTGAGAACGAATTTATTCAGCTGGCAGATTATATAGTATGTACAAGGGTCCATCTTCGCCAGAGTGTTTCTCTTTGTTGGCGAGTCTCCACAGCATAGTAGCATCCCGCGGGAAAGACGGGAGCACTTCCGCACCCAAGCTCTCCCGCGGGAAGCTACATTGTGGGGTAACTCGGCAAAGAAAATATTGCTACCCGTGGCAAGGCTGGCCCCATCAAAGAGACGGAAGGTGCTCGAGACACACATAGCATTGCAGGAGCCCAATAATGCATGAAACACTTCGCATAAACAGAAACCTTTCAAGAAGGCCAGCACGATTGCCCAGGTGGCAGCCATCCTTTATTCTGACATGCTATTGTCTCGTGTCCGATCTATATCTGCTGCCTTTCTATTCCGGGAAAAAGAAGTTATTAAGCGCGGAGCGTTTACTAGCAGAGAAGAGCCTAAGGAGTAGAACTCCACCACATCCCTACAATCCCTACCCCCCGCCCTCCTAAACTACCTACTTTCTCTCCTATTTTGACACACATGCAAATGTATTACTAGAGATTCACTTTGAATAGTCTGTAGCCTGCATATCGCTTAGGGCGATGGGTCAGGGTAAATAAATGCAACTCAACTCAACTCAACTCAACAGCATACTCTACACTCGGTAGATTAGAAACTTTGTATGTACATTGATCATCTCCTATCAACAAAAACAACAGCACTACCTAAGGAAACCCATCCTCAATTTGGCAATTGATGCACGAGGCGCTGCAGTCAATTGTCTGCTCCCCCTTGGTGCACGCGTGCAGAGCCTGCGTCATGTCGTAATCGGTGCAGCCGATCGACGTAAAGAAGGTCATGTGGCCTCGGTTGTTTCCGTCGCGAGAGCACTCCCACGAGGTGACGACGCCGCACCTGCCCCGGATGTTGTCGAGACAGCCGCCGCCGCACTGTTTGTTGTAGTACGAGTCGTTGTCGAGGTAGATGGACCACTTAATGTCCGAGGCGCTTAACAAGCTCTTGCATTTGTTTTCGCGGCGGACAAGATGGTTGGGGCTGGACATCGGGCCGGCCATGGCGCCAAGGGTGCCGATGGCGAGGATGAGGAGTGCTGAAGCGTGCATGGCTGCGGATAACTAGAGTTGAAGTTGTGAGAATGGCTCGTGGCAAAAGCGGTGGGAATGCTCACGTTGCTGTAGCTGAGTGCTTAAATCTTTTGTTGGAGTTTAGTGGTGAGTTGATGAGTGGTTGCAAGGCACGAGGCTTTATATATACTTGATGAAAATAATTAAGTCAATTTACGTCGCATAGGTCGTGGCCCCCAAAGTGGGCCTCGATAAGTTGCGAGAGGATTGAGCATTGACCAAGGAACATACGACCACGCCAGCCGTTTAAGGTAATCCTAATCCCTTTTTGGTAAGTCTTCATCCGTGCATCCGGACGCTTACGCATACACCAACATCCTCTCCTGTACTATGTAGTTGCCAGAGCTGTTTCCCACCAATGGCCTCAAACATCACCGACTGTTGGAGGAAAATGAGGGGCCCCAGTTGGTCCAGTCTCTGCGCTGCAGTGGGGCGCGTGGCTCAAAGCCGGTTTCAAAATTGACGCGGACCGTGATGGTTGCCCCTGATTCACGTCAGACGCTTGGTCTGATCGAACTGCTACCCATTGCCTCGCCTCGACTACGATTACTTCCTCGCTCACAACCGCTGTAAAATCGCGGAATATAAACGGCTTATCGTAGCTGTCGCATTCCAGGTGAATTCTAATGTAAGCGTTATAGTGCGGCTTCCCCTCGTCGCACTATAGTAAATATGTATTTTAGGTGCTGATATCGGTAAGGCACGTGGGGGCTTACTTTGGCTTGGCGTCGACGGAAAGTCAGACATCCGCTTCTTGTACGAGTCGTTCTCATGCGCTGAGATCTCGAAGGATTTAAACGGTCTATAGGATTGTTTGATGGTATAGCCGGAGGATTGTTGTGCTGGGCTGGCTTTGGGTAAGATACGCTCAAGCCGTGAGGCAGGAACACCACTCGGCCCGAATTGCAAGAGTGCCGTTTATAGAGAGGGGGAAAGGGGTTAAGCAATTCGGCATTTTCTAGCACAAATCGTTGATACCACACGGTAACGTAGCACACAATCGGAAAATGGGGGGGGACATGAGTAGCACACGCAAGTCGCCGAGGTCCAACCCCCAACGCTTACACATCATGTACAGCATGCAATTTTCACTGTATAGATACTTTCGTATTGTTGCGGCTTTACTTTACCGTCAACGAATCGGTATTTTCGGAGCTATCGGCTCACCGCGTCTTTACCGAGTGCCTTGGAATTCGAAGGAGAAATTCCTGCCGTCTTAGGTAGCAAAGGGGATCCACAAGTACCTACGCTTTCAAGTATGATTGACGGACGGCAAACCGGTAATATCTCGCAAAGGTCTTAAAGGAAGCAGTGGTGGGTGGGGCGGCAGAACGCGTATTCATAGGGAGATCAGTGCCTCGGTATTATTAGAAAAACTCTTCATCATGAAGCAGAGCAAAGGGATGGCCGTCTACGTAGCAGTAATTTGGGGTCTGGATAGGCGGTATCCTATTGCGGATTGTGGAGGTACCCGTTTTGGTGCGTGGGAAAAACGTTGCCCTAAGGCACCTCGGTGTTAGCGCGGTCATTTCGTCCACAGTGTGATCCGTGAGCCGACCTTGGCGAGCACAGGAAGCAAAGCGAGGTTCTAATAGGCTGTGAGCAGGTGCAAAGAGTTGGACAAGCATCCAGTTACTCAACAAGGGCTTCTACAGCGTTGGAGAATTTCTCCACATGCAGTTCGGGTAGATACTTACACGGTAGAGATCTAAGCGAGTAAATGAGGCTTAGCAGTAAGGTTCTCGGGCTTTCAGTCGTAGATCAACAGGCCCACTTGTAATTGGCCCCCATACCCCGAATCCTTCAACGGCCCAAGCTTTATAGCCCCCGCGGTCCGAGTTTACTAACAGCCTAAGCTTCAAAGAGACTCCACTTGTAGAAAATAGAAGAATACTTTATATCGTAGATTTAGTCTTTTGTAGTAGTAGATATCTTATATAAATAAAAGTCTACTATGTTTTCTAAAGTATAGGCCTTTATAAAATCGGTTTATAAATAGCCGTTCGGAATAAAGCCGTTCGCGATATCTATTTCTACTAATAATTTAAATTAAGAATCGCCGAGTAGTAGTAGAGAAAATACTAAAAGAGTTAAACTTTTTTAAATCTAATTTTATACTATATAAATAATATATATTTTAATAAAATTTATATAAAAAAATAGCGCTTCTTTAGCTTTATCTTTTTATATTGTTACGAAATCAGGATGCGGGTCAAGCGGCGCAGCAGAACTTATGGGCGGACCGGATCATCTCATACCGAAACCCCGGACGCACCTAACCCATTTGGGTGGCCAACAGCCTGACCCTACGAAGCAGATCTCCCTTGGCCACTGGCCACCCTACTGTCCACACCAACACCACAGTCTGGCCAACCAGCGGCCAATCATAGTATATAGAACACACTTACTTATAGTAGATAGGACCTTCGTGGTCAATTCTAATCATTGCCTTACACCCCTCTTGTTACCTTTCCTGCCTAACTACGGCTGCTATCCTCTACGCCTAGTGTTTAGTAACATCCTAGATAGCGGTAGTGAACCTTTAACGCTACGTACCTTCCCGACGCTTCTGCCTTAAAACCCCTTCCGAAGTCCCAGCGTAACACTTTGACCACCACCCTATAGGTACTAAAGGTAAGTAAAAAACTCATCGAACTAACTATAACAACCTAGACCGAAATCCGCGCCTCGCTCCCCAACACGGAAGAGTAACTACACAACATTTACCTAGTAATTCCTAGAGAACCCGACACGGAAACCCGCATGCTTATATCAGAAGCCTACGCCGCCGGAATCGCTTTCTTAACCCGCGACGTCAGCAGGCCCCGTCTGCCCCCCGACGCTTCCGAAGACTGCTTCTTAGTCCTACTGAACTACTTTATTAGAGGATAGGCCTTCTCGGTTAATCGCACCACAAGATCGCGGGGGCAACCTCCCGCCGCGGAAGCTACTCCCATACTAACTACTCCAATATAGGTGTAGAACCTAAAGTTCAAGGTCAAAGAACCGGACACATTTGACGGAACCAGGGGGAAGTTAGACGAATTCCTACGATAACTATAAACCTACTTCCACCTGTTCGGAACGGCTTTTCAAGATGAATCTTAAAAAATCTTCTTTGCCGGGTTATACCTCCGTAGCAATGCTGCCCGTTGGTTCGAACCCTACCAAGAAGACTTTAGTAAACTAGACCAGCACGAGGAAACTACAGAGCTGTTCTATAACTTCGACAACTTTACCAAGGCACTCCAAGAAACCTTCGAAGACAAGGACCAATATTAAGATACAGCCCACCGAATCCAGACCCTCAAACAAACCGGCTCCGCCGCAACCTACACCACCTAGTTCCGACTCTATGCCTCCCGACTCTAATAGCCCGATAACGTCCTTAAAATATTATATTACGAGGGACTAAAGGACTATATTAAAGACGAGTTCGCCAGAACTAAGCTACCTAATTCATACTAGAAGGTGGTCCGCATCGCCATCTAACTCGACACTCGGCTATACGACCGTCGTAGGGAAGCGACCCGGTCGAACCGCCCCGCAGCCAACTCCAGCCAACCCAGGAACACAACGAGCCCCGGCGAACCTATAGACCTCGATAGCGTCAGACGCAACGGGCCACTATCCTAAGAAGAAAAAGACCGACGCCGTAAGGAAGACCTATACCTCCGCTACGGCAAGAAGGAACACTATACCCGCTAATGCAAGGGCGGCAATAAGACAACACGCTAAACCTCAGCCACACAAGTAACGGAAGTAGAGGACTCCCACGATAAGCAGCATTAGACCGATTGTACCAACGACGAATGCGAAAGCCACCGTGAACTAAAGAAGACCTATAGTATTACGGGATACCTGCAGAAGGACAGAAGTTGGGAACACGGCGCCAAGCGAATCCCCGCGCCGAGGATCGGTGACCACGCTTATTACTCAGCACCACCACTGACGGTCATGACGCCAAGACTACACCCTTATAAATATGACCGCCCGTCATGACCTACCTCCACACAACGGTCAGAAATTACGGTTATTAGGCAAATGTTTCCTTGTATATATAGCGCACTTATTTACAGTAGATAGGACCTTCGTGGTCAATTCCAATCATTGCCTTGCACCCCTCTTGTTACCTTCCCTGCCTGACTACGGCTGCTATCCTCTAAACACAGTGTCCAGTAACAACCTAGATAGCGGTAGTAAACCCTTGACGCTGCGAACCTCCCCGACGTTCTTGCTTTACCCCCCTTTCCGAGTCCTAGCGTAATATATAGATACTAGCCGGAGGCAAAAAACTAAAAAAGCCTCCAACCTAGGGGCGGGTAGAGGCGTAGCCCCCGGCGCCCCTTTAAGTAACCGCAATAACGACCGGTAACACTAAAGAAAAACTCTCTTATATACACACCACGGACGACGACGAACCCCTAGCGAAGTATACCGAACACCTTATTATTAACATGCTCGCTAATAGACGCCGAGCCCGCGTCCTAATCGACTTAGCTGACGGAGGCAATTACATCAATCCCCGCTTCGTGGAAAAACACAACATTAAGTTCCGAGAAAAGAAATACCCTTACGAACTCATTACCGTGGATGGTTTACCCAGCACATATGGAGGAGGGTTAATACTTATAGAAACCCAAGGACTCGTACTGGCTAGAGGAAAACACCGAGAAAGAATATGCTTAGACATTATAAAAACCCCCGGGTATAACATTATCCTGGGACGTCCCTAGCTCCGGAAATGAAAACTATATATCGACTAGAAATCCGGAGAAGTAAAGTTTAGGTCTAGAGAAAAGAACGAGGCGCGGTAGCTGTTTAGCATTACAGCGGCGTTAGTACAACCCCAAGTAACCCAGAGCGAGCTAATATAAATCAGCAAGATCTCCAAGAAAGCCCTCAGAAAAGAAGTTAAGAACGGCACCCCCACCGGAATCTTCTAGGTGCGCGCCACCCCCTAGAAAATTAAGATCGAGACTCAACAACCTCCAGAGGTCCGGCAAGCCTGTAGAATTACTTACCTCCCTAGGAAACGAACTACCAGTCCCCAGAAACCCCGAGACTCCCGAGGGCGTATAAAATACGACCTTCGGCAAATCAGCGCCACCAACATCGAGAACCCCCTAGATCAAGTACCCCTACGATACCGCGAGTTCGACCTCTTTAAGAAAAAAATAAGCGAAGACGCCCTGCCCGAATACTAACTATAGAATTACGAGATACCCCTAATACTAGGAACTACGTCTAAGTTCGGGCCCTTATACTCTATGTCTAAAAAAGAACTTTAGGTACTTAAGAAATACATCGAAACCTATCTAAGAAAAGGCTATATACGACCATCCTAATCCTCGGCGGCCTCCCCTGTCCTATTCGTACCAAAACCAGGCGGAAAATTGCGGCTGTGTATAGACTACCGAGCTCTAAACGACATAACTATTAAGAACCGATACCCCCTGCCCCGTATCGACGAACTACGCGACCGACTACGAAAAGCTAAATACTTCACCAAGCTAAATCTTAGAGACGGCTATTACCTAATTCGAATTAAAAAGGGGAAAGAATAGAAAACGGCGTGGCGGAGCCGATTCGGACTATTTAAGTACTTAGTTATACTCTTCGAACTTACCAACGCCCCTACCACCTTTTAAGCCATAATCAACGACACCCTCCGAGAATACCTAGACGTCTTCTATACGGCCTACCTCGACGACATCCTCATCTACTCTAAAACCCTAGAAGAATACTAGAAACACGTAGAGAAAGTGCTTAGAAAGCTATAGAAGAGAAAGCTACAAGTTAAGCCCGAAAAATGCGCGTTCTACGTCTAGAAAGTAGAGTTCCTAGAATTTATCATCCGACCCGGCGAAGTTATAATAGACTCTAAGAAAGTAGAATCCATCCTCAGTTAGCCCGTACCCAAGAACCTCCGAGAAGTATAATTCTTCTTAGGTTTCGCCAACTTCTATCGCCGATTTATTAAAGACTACGCCAAGCTAGCTAAACCCCTAACCCGCCTTACCCGAAAGGACATCCGCTTTAATTAGCAAAAAACACAATAGAAAGCCTTCGAACTACTCAAAAGGGCGTTCACGGAAGCACCAGTCCTCGCCCTCTTCGACCCGGACAAGCCCATCTACCTAGAAACAGACGTATTAGACTACGCCATCGGGGCCTATCTTAGCCAGCCGGACGACCAAGGACGGCTACACCCCGTAGCCTTCTACTCCAGAAAAATGTCTCCGGCAGAACTCAACTACGACATCTACAATAAGGAGCTCCTCGCTATTGTTATCGCCTTTAAAGAATGGAGACACTACCTCGAAGGGACGAATTTCGAAATAACGGTATACTCGGACCACCAAAACCTAGGCGCCTTCATAACCACCAAGATCCTTAATCGAAGACAGGTCAGATAGGCGGAACAACTCGCCTCCTTCAACTTTAAAATCGTCCACCGAAAAGAAACCGAGAACGGAAAAGCCGACGCCCTCAGCCGGCGATGCGACTACACCCTTAACCGACTAGAACTATCCCCGGCGCTTCTAAAATAAAATAAGGAAGAAAACATTAAACTTAACCGACCCCAATTAGAACTTACGATAATCCGCCTCCTGGCCCCAGTTACCCGAAGCTAAGCGAGGAACCTCCAATCCCAGAAAGAACCTTTCAGGCTCCGGAGGCCCCCAGGAACTACGAACCCCCAGGAACTAGTTCCTAGAAGCACAACACTCCCAGGACCCAGTTCCTCAGAGGCGCCGAGCGCCCAGAAGTCGGCCTCTCCTAGAAATACAAACCTAGAAAGACAACCCTACCAGAAAGAACCTCCGGAGGCAAACACCTTAGGAACACAACTAACCCGGGAAGAAAACCCTAGAAACCAAGTCCTAGAAAACCACAGCTCTTAGAAAGCCCCCTCCGAAAACCCAGGCATATAAGAAAGTAAGAACCCTCAAGAAAACAACCCCTCACTTTTAACATGGGAAGAGCACATTCGAGTAGCCTACGAAAACGACACCATAGCGCAACAACTATTAGAATAAATTCACGACTACCCGGAAGAAGACCCCGACCTTATGCTAAGCCCGAAAGGGACCATCCTCTTTAAAAGACTAGTCTACGTCCCTTAACGACTCCGACGACAACTTATTAAGAAAACCCACGCTACCCCAGCACACGGCTATAGAGGCACCAACCCCACAATAGAAAGAATTAAAAGAGTATTCTATATACCGCACCTTAGAAAGCGAGTGCGACAGCACCTCGCAGACTGCGAAGATTACGCCCGAAACAAAGTAGCACGACACGCCCCCTACGGAAAGCTACAGCCAATCACACCTCCCGACCGACCATAGAAATCCATCTCTTTGGACTTCATCACCAAGCTACCGAAATCTAAAGAGCCACTCACCAGAGTACGCTACGACGCAATCCTAGTCATCACCGATAGACTATCTAAATAGAGGTATTTCATCCCCTATAAGAAAGCCTTAGAAGTCCCCGAGCTAGTCTACATCTTCCTAAGGTACATCTTTATAAACTACGGAATACTAGAAATAATCATCTCCGACCGCGACACCCGCTTCCGCGCTCGATTCTAGCAAACCTTAATAAACAAATTAGAAACGACGCATAAGCTGTCCACCGCCTTCCACCCCCAAACAGACGGTCAGACGGAACGACTCAACTAAACCTTAGAGGAATACCTGCGAAGCTACGTAAACTACCAGCAAAACAACTAGGTAGAACTTCTGCCCCTAGTACAGTTCGCTTGCAACAGCACACTAGCAGAAACCACCTAAGAAACGCCGTTCTACGTTAACTTTAGATTCGAGCCCCGTGCCTACGGAGAACCGATTCCACAAGAAAACATCGCATAAAAAGAAATACTCCAGGCGGAACAGCTAAAAGGACTACACTAAAGCCTGGCCCGAGATATAGAATTTATCAACCACCGCATAGCCATATACTACAACCGCAGACGCTAGGAGCCGCCGCCCTTAGAGGAGGGAGATAAAGTCTAGCTTCTTACCAGAAACCTTAAAACCAAACGACTAAGCCCCAAATTAGATTACAAAAAAATCGGTCCCTTCGAAATTAAACAAAAACTTTCTTCTATTACCTACAAACTTAAATTGCCTAAAAACATACGCCGAAGCCCCGTCTTCTATATAGCACTCCTTAAACCAGCACTACAAAACGCCTAAATACTAGAATACCTCGAGGAAGAAATCCAGCCCGAAGACGCATAAGAATAGAACGTCGAAAAAATCCTAGACAGCAAATAGGACCCCGATGGTCAGCTTAAGTACCTCGTTAAATAAGAAAACTACGACGACTTAGAAAACACCTAGAAGCCCTTACCGAACCTTAACTGCCCAGAACTTCTCGAGGACTTTTACCGGTAAAACCCGGACCGTCCAGGCCTAGAGCATCCTCCCATAACGTAAAACCCGAAGGAGGAGTCAGAGACACCTAAAACCGATCAACAGGAGCCTGTTAAGGAATTACGCCATCAGCGGCTACCACGTCACCGCCAGACCCGCCAAGTAAGTGCGGCACAGCCCCCTCGTCCAAAGCCTCGGGAACGTCACGAGGAGAACGACCCTCTCGAGCAGCAGCCTCCCGTTCTACCTGCTCCTTCTGCTCCAACTGCCGCATCTTACGGGAGAACAGGTCCACATCACGCTGCTCCACGGACCGAAGTAATAAACGCAACCAACGCTCCTTCTACTAACGAACCCGTAACCGCTTCGCCACGCGACTAGCGTGCTGGGCTACCACTAACGCCGCCTAAGCCGCCGCGTTAGCGGCAGCTACAGCAGCATCAGCGGCCTCCTTATCCTAATCAATCTCTATAGCCACCTCTTCAAGCTAACGCTCCAACTTCTTACGAGCCCGATCCAAGCGCCGAACTAGTAATAAACCGTCAGCCATCACCAAAGAAAAAAGGGAGCCCCCACTTACACTCGGCATCAACCAAAGAAGCCATCGCCTCACACGATGCAAGACCTCCCCTAGCATATCTAGAACAAGCCGGATGGAAGAAAGCAGCGTGACAAACTAAATCTAAACGAACGTAGCGGGCACAGAAGGAAGCCGCGGGGACCCTACGACAACGGACCACGATACGCTGGGCCAAAGCAATACAACGCTGGGTGCGAGCCGAAACCATAATAAGGAATTAGTATTCCTAACACCAAACCTGGGAAGATGCACCTACTTATAAGGAAGCTTTCGGGCCGAAAGCTGCCTAGAGGGGGGATAGTGTTACGGAATCAGGATGCGGGTCAAGCGGCGCAGTAGAACTCATAGGCGGACCGGATTATCTCATACCGAAACCCCGGACGCACCTAACCCATTTGGGTAGCCAACAGCCTGACCCCACGAAGCAGATCTCCCTTAGCCACTGGCCACCCCACTGTCCACACCAACACCACAGTCTAGCCAACCAGCGGCCAATCATAGTATATAGAACACACTCACTTACAGTAGATAGAACCTTCGTGGTCAATTCTAATCATTGCCTTGCACCCCTCTTATTACCTTCCCTGCCTAACTACGGCTACTATCCTCTACGCCCAGTGTTTAGTGACATTCTAGATAGCGGTAGTAAACCTTTAACGCTACGTACCTTCCCGACGCTCCTGCCTTAAAACCCCTTCCGAAGTCCCAGCGTAACATATATAGATTTTATTAAAATTAATAGAGAGGATAATTAAAAATATATAGTATTTATAATTATCTTTTAAACGGCCGTCTATAAATTAATTTTATAATATTTAAGTACGACTAAATTAACTAAATTAATTATACTAGATTAGCGTTATTAGTTATATAGATAATAAGTTATATAAGATTCTAACTTTTTTACTACTATTAAGCGTATTATAATATTAATACGTTAGTACTACTATTTAATTAATCTTTTTTTACTATTATACTAGTAAGTAAACAAGATAAGACGAGATTAAAAGCGGTTTTAGCGAGCTTATAAAAAGCTAATTACTAGTAAAAGAGTAGTATAATAGTATAGCGGGCTAAATAGATAAATTCTCTTACTACGTAGCGCGGGCGGTAGGCGATAAGAGCGAATATTTAGATCGGCGGTAGAATCCGAGTAACCCGAGTTTATAGCGACCCGGGTGGCGGAGCCGGATTTTCGCGGGCACCCGGCACCCGGATAGTCGACGCATAGTAGTAGAGGCTTAAGATCCTAGCTAGCAGCTTAATAACGCGCCGGAACGAGGGCACGTCGCACACCGAGGCCGTTATTATACTTATTATTCTCGGTATCGGTTAGAATACCGTTCTGTCCAGCCTACTCCTCTCGTTATAGGTCGTAGTACCGCTCATACAGACCGGCATTACAGCGCGGAGTAGGCACAGCAAGGCAACGCACGGCGGACTTAATACCACGCTAGAAAGTACGAGCTTTCTTTAAGAAGCGAGTTCGTAAAGAGGTATATTATAGATATCGCGTAGTTAGCTTAGTCATTAGCAGAGAGTAAAGACTCGCCGCCAGGCGACCCTCCCTCTCGGGCAATACCAACAATCCACACGTGGTCCTGACATATTACAACAAGTGTAGACAAAAAGTTCATTTTTAAGTGGCTATTACACAGGAATAGAAAGAAAGCGAGTGAAATCTGTGTACTGTTACGACACGCCTCTACTTGTAGAGTTGCTGGGACGCGATTAACCACCAGGCTGCATGGCCGTGCGGCAACCGACTGAAACCCACACTGCCGGCACCGACATAACATAAGCCTTTTGTTCAGTGTCTTTCCCCTCCAATGAATGTAATAATATACGTCGTGGATGAGAAAGACGTATGTGTTTAGTACCACTAGGGCTTGTAGCAGCGGCACTGCTTGTTCTTTCTCGCATCGGGATCGCAGCAGATGCGCTCATTCGGTTTGCAGAGATCATTGTCCGGATCGCCTAATGCATCAAGTATTAGAATACAGTACTAAGCCGCAGTTTCTAAGTCTGGGAAGCGGCAGTGGGAAAGGAGTCTCGCGTCTTAGTTTCCTTGCTTATGTACTCACCAAGCGTACTTTGCAAGCTGGGCTGTGGCGAGCGGACGACTTCGGCACTCTCATCATCAAGGCAGAGACATTCACTGTTCTTCCTTGCATGAAGAGGGCAGCAGATAGACGTTCCTACAGGGCAATAATCGTCGTGGGGACCACCTAAACAACAGCACAAGGCAGCTGCGTTAGATATGACGTACCTTTCGCTGTTTGAACTAGTTTTTCAACTCACCCGGCTTGTGAGCCTCGTCACCTTCAGAGACCACGTCGCCACTGGGCTTCATATCGGAGAGCCTGCTGGGGCAGCCACCCTGACAGCAGTACTTCTTGTAACCTGTGACGCAGCAGGCACCATCCCCGCATGAGTCCGTGCGGCATTCTTCGTAATTCGATGGGCAGCTTCCGGCGCAAAAGGGGGACGTGCCGCTCCAGTAGCAGTGTCCAGTCGCGTGTGTTTCAGTCTTCGAGACTTCATCGACAGTTATGTGGAAGTCTGTAATGAAAGGTAAGTAGATAAAGCCACAATTTCCTCTCTTGATCGGAATATATCTAGAGAAAGTCTTTACCGATTGCAGTCGCCATTGAGGCTGTGACCAGGCCGAGGATGACAGCTCCGGGAAAGTACATCTTCGGTAGATTGCAAGAAGGATATGTTTTCAAGTTGATGTGCGAAGTGAAACTGAGGGCTGGATGCTGTTGTAGTCTGTTTTTGTCTTGGGATACTGTGCTTTTATAATTGAAATGGAATACCAACGCTTTGGTGGGAATTAACAGACCAGGTAACGATGACACTTGTTGAGCATGCCAATTGCACCTGTTTTCAGCGCTTTCTAGTATCTGGATACTAAAATGGAAACCTCCGATGTCTTCCATTGTCATGGTAGAAATTTCACCCAAGGAAAGACCAGTAAGAAGATTTTTTCAACTGAGGCGGCGATGCATACGGCTATATCGCGATCACATGCTGTAAAAGTATGTGCATCCTTCCTTCAATCACCGACATATATCATTCGTTGTACTACCTCCGCAATGCTCGGTTATTTATTGATCCTCATTGCGTCGGGAAATTTCCTAATTCAGTGCGTATTCAAGGGCAGGAG
Organism: Lasiodiplodia theobromae; assembly: GCF_012971845.1. Lineage (NCBI taxonomy): Eukaryota > Fungi > Ascomycota > Dothideomycetes > Botryosphaeriales > Botryosphaeriaceae > Lasiodiplodia > Lasiodiplodia theobromae. The sequence goes on from NW_023336529.1 coordinate 246,694, forward strand.
TAACGAGGGATGGCGCAGGGCACGGAAGAAGAAATGTCCCGACTCTACCCACATTCTTTTAACCGACCCGCGGGATAATAGCTGGTACCTAGATTCCAGTGTGGGCCGTGAAAGAAGGAGTAGCCGCACTTGGTGAAGGTGTTTGATTTGTCGGATTCGGTGGATCTAAAGCATTGTAAGTGGACGGAGAATCTTTTGCCAAGCAGTAGGCCACTTTTTTTCCTTCGCCGTCGGTACCGCCATCGCGCAACGCACCGCTATCTCGCAACACCGCGCCCTCCATAGCCTGCTTCTACTCGCCTGTACGTTTCGTTCAACTGCTTATCTTCTTTTTGCCTCTAGGCTTTTTTCTTTGCATTCCGTCCCTCCTTGAACGCCTGCGATCCGACGTCCTCTGCCTTCCGACAACCGCTGATTTCTACCGCTCCATCCACACCTGGTTCCGTGCCTACTCTTCTTGTCGCTTTACAAAACTTCAATAAGAGGCGGGTTTTGTTACCAGCTGGTGGACATGGTTTGAAATCCTGATGGAGTAGTGGAAACCGGCCTTGTCGTGTATGCTGCCTGGCCCCGGTTTGCCATCCTTGTGGATTCATAAGGACTTCTTCGGGAGGGGTAAGTTAGAATGCCGGCTTGTATACGATACGGCTGGGATTCTGGTATCCACGGTCTTATTGTACATGTTGCCTAGCCCCGGGCTTGCCATCCTTGTAGCTTCATAAGGCCTCCTTCAGGAGGGATAAGTCCAGGCCGCCGGCTCACGCGGTAAGGCTGGTTTCTAGTATCCTTCGGCTCGCAGAGTGCCGTCGGTTTAGAGTGCGTGTTCATTACTGCGGGTCAGGGCTGCCCGCGTTAACAAAAGCCCGGGTGGGTGGAAATACCGCTTTTAGCGGGGCTGCGCCGCCCTTTTGTAATACTTTTAACAACCGCCTGCAGCCTCTCTATCTAGTGTAAGCGCCGCCGCAAAGAGGGCCGCTAGCGGGGACGGGCCGGCACCGAGCCTAAGTATCCGCACCTACGTCTCGAACACCACAGAATTCCATACCGACTCCGACTCCGACTTCGGATCCGAGCCCCCCAACTACGTATTGCCTGGGTCGAAGGAGCAACGGCAACGTAAAAGCGATAGCAGCGATTTCAACAAGATGATCGTCTCCCTGCGGGGCATGGTCGCCATCGAGCTGGCGACGCAGCTACCAGACATGATCTGGAACCTACTATCCGGAATGTTGCCCGAAATGCTCCGCATCCACCTCTCGGACACGCTCTACGGACAGGACTCCTAAAGCGAAGACTCGTATCAGGACGAGCAAGACAATCGCCCCTCGTCGCCTCTCATCACCAACTACGTCCAGCCACTGGTCCTGGCTCACCTGCCCGGCCTCGTCAAGAAGTACATGAACGAGCAAGTCGACACAAACGACATCATTGGCATCGTAGAGAACAACGTCATCGAGGAATGCGACTATTGCCTAACATCGATCAGAGAGGCCAGAGACGAATGCCTCAAGGAGATCGCGGCAGCCGGGACGGACGCGTGCGACCGGCTGCGGGACGTATACTGCGACGGCGACGATATCCGCGGCTTGATGCCCGAGGAGAGTCTGGGCATGGGTGCGGAGCGGACTCCCCCGCTCGGGCCCGGGCTGCCCCAAGGATCCAGCAGCCCGGGTAGCTCGTTCAGATTCAGACGGCGTAGACTGGGAAGACGGCAGGTGGACGGAGTCGAGCCCGTGCTGGTGGAGCAAACGCAGCCAGACGGGAACCATGGCCAGCAGGATCCCGGCGCCCAGCTGGTGTGCGAGGCGATGACTACGAAGAACGACGATATGACCGATGAAGACGACACGATTAACGAAGAAGACGACACGGCTGATGAAGAAGACGATATGCATGATGGTGAGGACGGCATGACTGACGAAGAAGACGACGCCACGGCTGGACACGGTGACCTCGGTCCGACTACGCTCGGAGATTATGAGCCAGGACGGCAAGACGAGCGAAATCGGTTGCACGAGCTGGTTCAAAATGGCAGCATCAACGCCGCTGGCAGAACGGGACATGACACTGCTGCACCTGCACCACCGGTTTCGACATTATCCATGCACCCAGAGATGATTGACCAGGGAGACGGCGATATTGACGTGGATGATGAAGTAGAAACTGTATCGATGCACCTACAGACGACTAACCTAGGAGATGACGACATGTGTGATCAAACAGAAACTGGTTGCAGTCCGACCCAGGAGGATAGCGGCATGAGTGCTCGTGTGGAGGCTTATCGCAGACAACTTTACGTTTCGGCTTCGACAGTCGAGGCTAGCACTGCTCGGTTGAGAAGTCCCGAAGTCTGGCAACAAGAATCCTTTCTATCAAGGCTGGACGTGCAGACTGGCGGAAACGTCCGATCAGCCGCCTCTGCGCAAGCGAATGAGGGCAGCTGCAGCGGCACCCAGTTTCAGTATGCGCAAGTTGTCGATAGCCGTTTCTCCGTGCCTTCGGATCGGTCTTCTCAGGCCCAGCCGGACACGGAGTTGAGGAGAAGAGAGGATCCTTGACGCAGTAAACTCATGGGAACACGAAAAATCTTGTAGGTATGAGTGTAGGTTGCGCGACCTGAAGCTCTGCGGTGGTGGCCCGCCAGCGTCGGCCACAGCATTTCTAACTAATCACTTCCCCTATCAGTACGACTATTCTACTAACAACGGTCGTGAGGCTGCAGCTATGCATGGCGACAGGGCCGTTCCAAGCACCTGGTCAGCGGGCCAGAGGGCTGAGTCCGTCGACACGGTATTGCGAGAGGCAGCGAGGACGAGAGGTCTTAAGAAGAGCGCGGGGTATCCCCATCACCCCACCACTAGCCTATTTCCTTCCTTCTTTCGCTCTGTGATCCACATACTTTCTCGTCCGCTTCAGCCCCAAGCCCAAACCATACTTGGCTGCAGGCCAGTCAATCTACCGTTCCCATCACAGTCAGCACACGATGCCGCCAACAGCTCACCCGTTATCATGTCGATGCTGACTGTATCGAGACTGCTGTTCTAAGTGCTGCTAGTCCTTGTATCTGCGACAGCTAGTCGGAATTATTCTACATTAGAAATGTACATCTCATATTTCAAAGTCACGTGACTAATCCAACCAGCTCCTACGGCGCAGGAGCAGGCAACCGGCTGTTTGTACAGGCAAAATCCTTTTTTTTCTACACTTAGAATATTCCCAGTCTCATAACAGAGGCTTTAGTCGTAAACCTTGCTTCACGCTTCAGTAGCACCTGTCAATTCATTCTGTCGGAGTAAAAACAGCACGACGCCGTACTGATTTCAGTACTTGGTAAATGGCCTTATATTGGCTGACACATTCCCTACTCACAAGTTATGACATCAACCTCCTCTTATCGCCGCAGCGGTCTGCTCACTGTTCTTACCCACAAGTGAATTTGTCTTTCTCACAATCGTTTCAAACCTTTCAACCTCGGCTCATGCATTCTGAGCACCCCTGCGTGAAGGTTCAGACTGGCATACGTCTCGCCATCCCTGGCTATTCGAGTCCGCATTTGCTTCTCTATATCCCTGATGAGAGACAGTTGTCGGACTTTCTGCTGCTCCAGGCTTTCCTCATCGGAGGTCACCTCTGACTCTGTGCCGTTGTCTTCCGAGCTCTGGTCAGAATTCTGGTCTGTATCCATGCCGCGCTCTCTCCGACGGCGCCTCCTCAGGTTTTTCCCATGTTGCAAGATCGCATACTTTCCCATCTCTCTGTTCAATTGCATGCTGCATTCCAGCACATCCCAAGACTTGACAGGCTTTCTTTGCGTTCTAGGGTCCTCTATGATGTTTTTCACATCATAAATCACGATCGGCCCCTTCTCAGCCGCAACAGCGGCACCGTCAGGCACGCTATTAAATTTGGCCCTAATATCCAACAGCTCTTCATACACATCCGCCTCCGGTAAGTCTAGGAGATCCTGTTCCGGTTCGACTTCGTACGGCATATGATCCAGAAATCCACGCCGCAGCCCCCACCCGCTAGGAGGATGCAGGAAAAGGCTGCGACAAGTACCCGTAGCCTGCCAATTGCGTGTAGTACCTATCAAGCCCCTCGTGGTAGCTCGGCCACCTGATTACTTCTTTAGTCTCTTGCGATTTCCGCATGAAGGCTTGATTCTGTGGATACGGTAACATCCAATGGCTCTTGAAGAATAACTCTCTCGGGGCCTTTTTTCACTCGCGGCCCTGCTGCTTTCCTCGGGTCAGTGTGATGATATCAAAACTCTTTTGATAGAGCATCCGGCCTGTTGCAAAAGTACTCCCGCCACGAATTCAAGGATTTTCTCCTCCAGCATCCAGCGTCACCGGCCGACCACAACGTCGTCGATGTCTTTGGGACCCTTCTCACCAAGGAGGAAAAGCTTAGTGTCCTCAAGAACGATGCCACCATCTATTTACTTAACAAACGTGAAGAGAAGCTATTAGGACTTTTCAGGGACGACAAGCTGGACGTTGGCTCTCAGTGGGAGGACTGATTGGGAAAGATCTGGAGCGCAGCAAAAGGCCGGGATGGAGATGCTACGGGCGGATTGGAAAGTTTTTTGTTTTTTGATTTCGGCGTTGGTTTATAAGAAGCGGACACCCGCCTCAGGGAAGGAATCACCAGCGATACATAGCTTTGGGCTACCATTCTCTACGACATACTTCTTTAGCTACCTAGTAACATCCGAAACCTGCTTCCGTTTAAAAGAGGAAGGGGAGGGGGGAATGGTGTTGCGGTCCTGCCCAGATCGCTCTGGGAAGGAGTCTTACACTTCAGATGGTCCTTCCAGATCGATGGAGTCAATCTAGACACCACAAATACTTGATTATTCCTGAATCCATTGTGTCCGTGCCACATTGTCTATCACGAGCATTTTAAAGGCCAAGTCGTTGGCCTCTCAGCAAATCAATCCCGGGGGGCCAGTTTTCATATCATGAAACAAAATTTTACAATATTAATTCTTCATCTACTGTACCTGCTTCTCGATCGGATAGTCGGGCCCCATTTGAACAGAACCCAAGGGATTGGAAGCAATGCCAGAGATATAAAACCAAGTAGACTAGTCGCCCAACTCGTTCCAAGTCTATCATACACTGAACCGATGTTAGAAATGGCTACTAAAAGAGCTAGTCAATGGCACCTACTCTGGATTGTGAACAGAGGAAAGGCTGCAGACATCGTATATCTTAAAATGCCATTCGCGGCCATTGCGCTTGCTCCAAATAGAGATCCATATGTCTGGATCATATATTGTGTCGTTCCAATCTGTGCTATCGGTTAGAACTGATACGAACTGACTGATCAAGAAAGCTTACAAATATACTGATATTCCCCCAGGCAAACGGTATCGTGGCTAGCACACAGCTGACCCAGTGAATGTCTCTGTTCGCAGTCCAAGCAAACCAGAATAGCCCTATCGGTACGCCAAAGCTTCCAATCATGGATATATAAAGACGGACCTCGGGTGCAGGTATCCTCAGTAAGACCTCTGTGGTCCGTTTATACTCTGGTTGAAAGAGGAGATGATCGCACAGAACTGCGGTTGCGCCACCGAGGAGAATACCCAAGGCTATAGCCAAAAATGGCAGGCCCGTTTCTGCGGTGGTGAACCTTAATTTGTCGTTAGTGTGGTCTACGATTCCAGAGAAAGTTAAAATCTTACCCATAAATACCCCCAAACACAATCGGAAATGCTTCGAAAAACGAAAATAGGACAGCAAATACGAAGGCAACGTAAAGACTGACCCAGGCGACTACAGGTTCCACCATAAGCATATGAATTGGCCTTAATAGAGTCACCGTAAGCAAAAACTTTAGCGCCGCTAGCCCTTTAGGTACCTTTTCGGGTAGTGAAGACCCTCGTTGTTTAGCCCTTTTCGTTAGTATCGCCTTCTTGTATGTTTCGGGAATGAAAAGGACTGGGATGTAGACAAAAGCAAAACCGAACAAAATCGCCCACTGCGACCAACGCCAGCTCCTGTACTGTGCGATAAACCCACCCAAGAAAGGCCTGAGACGTTAGCGCTGGACGAGATGTTCTGGTGATCATGCTTACCCCAGGGATGGGCCAGCGAAGGGCCATATTAGCAATGAGGCCATTGAATAGGTGGAAAGGCGCTGAGGAAACATATCTGGACTACTCCCTACTCCAACGGCTAGGACTGGTGCAGCAAAGCACCCGGCGAAGAAACGGCATACAAGAAAAGCGGGAAAGTTATGTGAGAAGCCCGCACCTAGGGTGAATAGGGCGGACACGGGAAGAGAAGTCCTATACACGAGATTGCGCCCGTGAGTCTCGCTAATCGGAGCTGCGATCATAGGGCCGAAGGCCAAACCAACGGTGTACAGAGAGACACCCAGGACGGCGACGGTGGTTGAAACGCCGAATGCCTCGACTACCTCAGAGATGGATAGACTGTAAATCGAAATCCCTATGCTCCTACCCTATGTCAGTTTTTGGAAGTATAAATCATCATGAAGCTGAACACTGACACTGCGAAACCAACTAATCCAATGACTAACGTCACCAGGCCGCGTTTGGTGTAACTCCAGTTATGGGGATTTTCTGGGTCGTCAGGGCCATCCCACTCGGATGGATCCATAATTGAAACAGCAGGGAGAGCCTGGAAACTGGAGTTGCTGGCTGCCATTGTGGAAGGTTTTGGCAAAAGGAGACAGAAGGACTCGTTCGCACTTAAGTAGAAGCCCCCAATGACATCTGTTTCACTAACTTCCTGATTCATGCTATAGTAACAGAATGCCACTCCACAGTCTCGTGTCAAGTGGACGGGTAGAAGCCGTACTAGCACCTTGTGACGTACTCCAAACCGTAGGGTTGGTCATCACTATCTATGAACTGTTCCGAATTGAGAAATTCGCCGAGCGAAGCCCAACAAGGACCACCAGTTCCGTCAAACTTTTTCCAAAAACGGAACCAAGGGAATGCTAGCACTTCCAAGAGGTAAAGTGCGATGACCGTATCTTGAGGTTATTGCGTTAGAAATTATCCATTAAGTGTGGTCGAGCCCTTTAGTGTTCATGAAATCCATGGTGCGCCTTATCGTGAGACACTTTCTTATATCGAAAGTCGAACTCCTCCACACCTACCAGTCTAGAATCAAGATCCCCTTAGTATCTCAGGCAATCTGACGGCTACCTGCCGCAAACAGCATTTCGCTCGTGGTGCTAGTCTAGAATGGCTATCTCTCGCAAACCTGATATTTGGCTATTTAACACCGAACACATTTGCCGTCGCCCAGCTGACTCCAACGACGGGATCACACAATCGCTTCCAAAGTTTGTACTACGTCACCGCTATCTCCACTACCGATGTCCCGTGCCGAACAAACTGGGAGCAGGGACGTAAGTCTAGCTATGATTAGCATTTCGCTTTCCATGAGCTTACTCAAATAGGTGGAACCCATCATACCGCTCGACTCGAATGGGCAAGAGTTTGCCGAGCAAATCTCCCTGGAACGTGTCGGCGAAAATGAATTCAAGTCTGCCAACCTACCGTGCCCTGGGGGGCGCAGGGTTATTCAAGGCAAATCATACGTCACTACATTCGGTGGCCATGTGTACGCACAGTCTGCTTGGGCGGCAGCCCAGACAGTGCCAGGAGGCTTTGTCATCCATGTAAGTGGCCGTCACGTCTTTCCAAAAGGTTCACCAACCCTAGCTAAATGGAAGTCTCGCTAATCTTTGGAATAGAATGTCGCCGGGTTCTTTACCTCTGTAGCCCTCTCCAGTCATCTGTTCCATTTTGCTGTCAGCACTGTGTCAGACAGCAGAAGCTATAGCACCCGAACGGTCATGGTGACCCAGCCAACAAGCCCACTGTCTAGTGTCTGCTTCACCGCGACAGTTTCGTTCAAGAAGCCGGAGCCAGATTCTTCCGCCGCACTGTCCTACCAGGATACGTCTGTGCAGACACCTTCTACTCGGTTTTCGACCATCCTTGGAGGTCGGCATCCGTGCGATTTACCAGAGAAACGATACAACGACATGGTGCAAGTCTTAGCCGATAGATCGCCAGAACCACACCGCTCGTGCAGCTTTCGTGGTATCCAATGGGTTCAACTTCCCTACGCCCAGAAGGAAATTACCCGCTCGCCGGACCCGGGCCATGCTGACATAAGACCTGCTCGGCGCCGCAGTGCAAACATGTACACCGTACAAGGCCCTTTAGCCAAATTCGACGTCAACCTCCATATATGTGTGCACCTTTTAGCTAGCGATCGTGAGATTATCTTCCTGGTAGCGCGACATCTCGGCGTGCGTAGCTTTATCAGCGCAGTGTCAAGTCTGGGGCACACCGTCGTCATGCACGAACTTGGAGAAGATGTCACGTTCTTTCGCAAGAGGGGGGCAGAGCAGAAGTGGTTCTGTCAAGAAGTGTGGACAGATAGGTGGTCGGATGGTCGTGTTGTTATTCACGGAAAAATCTGTGATATTGACACGGGAAAGCATATAGCAACCACGACGCAGGACGCAATCTTGAAAGTAGATCTCGGGGGCGACGAAGAAGTGATCGGAGCTTTCAAGGAACAACTTCGGAAAGGGGCAGCCGTCGGAACGGTTATGGCAAGAATTTAGCAACTTTACCAGTTGTGGAGATTAACCGAGAGCGGCAGAGTGGTCGAGGCGATTCCTCTTTAGGTAAATGACCGGGTTCTAATTCAAAGACACTTCACCAAATTTTTGTGAGAGTAACTGATGGAATTCGCACTTGATCGGTCGAATATTAGATGAATTGAGTGTCTTTCTTGTTATTTCAATCTACTTGGTGTTGAACTCAATGTAGTCTCAAAATGAGTGACTAAGCTAATAAACTTCTCTAATGACAAACAACGGAGGTGATTGAGCTCATATTCAATCAGACATTTATTAATCAGGAGAAACAACGCTAATCCAATCTCTTTTACAAAGGACCTCGCCTAATCTCCAAGACATAGTCGTGCCTGGGCGGTTGTTAATTGGAAATTTATTGCTTGGTAATGTGTCTGATGCTAGCGCTTCTGGAAAGCTTCTTCAACCTGCTCAAACCTCGCATTGTCGATCGCATCGCAAAAGGAATTATACATCGCGTAGCCCAGATGCGGAATACCCTCGACCCCCCGGCGCAGTCCCCACGAAGGCAATACAGCCCACATTCTCGGGCTCCGACGACGCAATCAATTTGTTATAAGGACATAAACCTAGAATTTCACACGACATTCAAGCCACAATTTTACCACTCTGCTGCCCCTGTAGCTGCGCAAGCGCCTCTTTGATACTCATATACGGCTTCACCGAAAGAATCGCATCACTCGCACTCCTCGACGCGATCTTAGCTTGCGAAGCGCGTGAACTCCTCTGGATCTCGGATGCGCGTGGCCGGCGGACGCTGTCCCAGGTGCATAGGAGACCCGGGATGCCGTCACGGTCAGTCACATCCGCAAGGAGCACATCGAGACCTTCGACGTCTTCAAGAGCCTGATTGGCGCCCTGGCCTTGGTACGGCACCATGGTGTGGGCGGCGTCACCTATCAGCATGGTTCGACCCTTGACGTACGTGGGCAGCGGTTCCTGGTCGCGGACCTGGAATAGCTCTACTTGGGGGGTGCATCTAATTTTGCATACGGTACCGTTAGCTCATCGCGCGAAAGAAATAAGTGCAGACATTTGTCTGGGTAGTGCTCGTTTACTCGCCTGAAGACCCGCTTGAGCCACTCTGGGAACCCCTGGATTCCCTCCAACAGTTCATCCGCGCTGCCCTTAGCGTTCCACGAGTACTCGAGTTGAGATGGATTCCTAAGGCTTGTGTCTGGGACCGCGCAGGCAAAGTTCATCTGCCTGTGCCCACGGCAAGGGTACATGACGACGTTGCGGTTGCCCTCATCGCCAGCGGCGACAATCGCTACGAAGGTGCCCTCGTCGTAGTTGTACATAGCCGGCATCTGATCGTCATGCCCGATGGCGTCCTTGACAACGTCCATAGGGAGGATGAACCGATATACGGAGAGACCGCAAGGGACGGGGGTGACTGCGGGGGTGCCATTTGGGTTCGGCCTTGTGATGCTGTTTCTTGGCATCAATAGTTACTTGACAGACTGTTATGACAAGTACAGCGCCAGCGCGCTGGCGGCGAACGCAATGCTGCGTAGCCTGTTTGGGGCGGGGTTCGCGGTGTTTGCGAGGGACATGTACGAGAAGTTGGGGACGGCAGCGGCGACAAGTGTGCTTGGTGGTGTGGCCGCTGGAATGGCAGTGCTACCGTGGGTCTTTTGGAGGTGGGGGCCGAACTTGAGGGAGAAGAGTCGGTTTCATATTGAGGCGGTAAAGGTATAAGGATGTACTAATACTATTTTATTAGTGAAAACCAAGGTAGACCTGAGTCCGACCACATACTCCCACGGCCTGGCAATCCCCTCACGCCGATATTATCTAGCTGACCGTAACGCACTGAAGTGGCCCCTCACAGCCACACTGATTAGTTGCTGGTGGCTACAGCTATTTTTGTGGATTTGTGTTGTTAAACGAGACGAATGGCCGCTGCTGGAAACCCATATCCTCTGCTTCATGACTAAGCTACTGTACACGTGATATCTGTAACAAGGATTCGATGCTACCTCCGGCCCCCAAGCGTCGATAACAGGAAGACGACAACCTTGGCGTCACGTGTATCCCACTCTTATTATAAGTTTTCTTCGTGCGCCGAGGCTTTCCGACCCACTTCCCCTCATCGTGCCGTACATACCCGCACTGCGAAGACTGCGCAGTGACAAAAGCCACTTCGAAGCAATCTCATCATCTTGCGGCGAGAGATGAGCCCCCACCCCATCTTACCCCCCGACAATGCACAGGCGCCGGAGCTTTGGGAAGGGTTGGACCGGCCCTTGTATTGCTTTGGAGAGAAGCAAATATACCCGGATGAATGCCGGTACTGCGCAGACCTGCAAAGCCAGGGAAGGATTTCGAGTTTCGGACCCAAAAACCCAGGGTCACTGAAAGAGCTTTGCTACCTCGTGTTCCACACCATTCCTTCGAATTCGTCTCATGATTTCGACCTTTTCCGCGAGGAAATCGATTCTGATGGTCTATGCTCATTCTGCGACCATTTGCGTCTAAAGGCTTGGAATTGGGATAGAATCTCCGACATGGCGGTCGAACTGGATCCTCTTCCTGAAATTGAAGCCAGACAGTCAATGTGTGGATTCTGTTCTCTCGTTGCGAAGATTACGGCCCGTGTGGGACGTTCTGAGGTCGTGGCTCGTCAGAGAGATTCTGAAGGCGATTTCAAAGTTCGCCTGCAAACAAGCCGACACGGTATATTTGGCTCCCAAGGATATGGTCCATTTACCTTGCAAATTCGAAAAGGTCAATATAAACGACTCCAGACCATTGAAATAGGCAGGAAAAGGCTGGCTTCTGATCAAACGCAAAGTCTTCTAAAGGCCGAGTCGTTCGTCCCTGAGATTATCCGCTGGGAAAGAATTCGAGCTCCATTACTGGAAGCAGCCGTCGCACCCGAGCTATTAGACCCACCCCCGACTGGATTCCGACTCATCGACGTGGAAAATGGCTGCGTTGTCAAAGCACCAAAGACCTTTGAGTACGTTGCTTTGAGCTATATTTGGGGAGATGCGACATTGAACAGCCAATTCTTACACCTCTCGTTGAGCAACTCCCAAAGCTTGGAAGAACAGTACAGTCTCCAGGGCCCAGCAATTCCCGCTACCATCCAAGATGCTATGATCGCGTGTCGCGGGCTCGGGAAGCGATATTTATGGGTCGATCGGTTGTGCATTCCTCAAGATGAACACAACAATCCGACCAAGAAAATCCAGATCAACGCCATGGACCGCATATACAGTCATGCCGTTGTTACCTTGGTAGCGCTGGAAGGCGATTCCGACTCTGGATTACCAGGAGTTTCCAAGCTGAGATGCAAGCCTCGATACAAAACACAGTTCTCGGGCCGCGAATTCTGGGAAACCAACACAAATACGTGGCAGTTTGAAGATGAAGTCTATTTGTCCAAGTGGAGCAGTCGCGGATGGACGTTTCAAGAACAGGCCTGTTCTTCAAACCTCCTCTTTTTTACAGATGACGGGCTCGTGGGGGAATATTCTCGAACGCGCATGTTTTTCGAGAGCGAACCCCCAGCAGAGATGCCGATGGCCGATTATTCATCCAGGCTTGGGAAAACTGATGACAAATACGAGTTTTGTCAATTTGGTGTTCAGGAAGTATCAAGGAGAGAGTTCGGTAAAGACTCCGATGTTCTCAATGCCATCACCGGCGTCCTAAATGCACATGGAGAACACCGGTTCGGCCTTCCATTGAAAGGTTTTAATGATTCTCTGACCTGGACGGCCATTTGGCCACTTGAACGCAGAGAATCCACGAATGAGGACAGTTTTCCAACTTGGTCTTGGGCCTCAGTTCGCGGCAAGATTGTTCCGGACGGCTCGGAAGTAGTAAAGATGCCTCTAGCGACATTTGGATTTCTGAAAGAAGACCAGTCAAACACACCACGTCTCGATCCCTGTTGGCCGAGGAATATTGAATTGGACAGCTCTGGAAAAGACATCCTAGCAGCCGTGATTGCATGGCAGACAGGATGTCTCAAAACCCCTTTGCCTGAGCTTTTACTACCTACCGAAGGGCGACGATTATTTGGAGCCTTTGTACAAGAGGTTGAACGAAGCTATCCAACCTTTGTAGGCCTCTGGAAAGCAATGCACGGCATCGAACAAAAGGATTTACCCTTGGAAAACTTCCGCGACGAGTTCTCCACTACTCAGATTGAGATGGCCATGAAACCTGGACGCGTACTGGCATTGGCACAAGTGACGACATCATCTGTTCTGTTCAAGTCCGTATACGATCCCAAATCTCCAGGTCTCCCATTTGGAAGAATCGAGATCTGCTATGGGGAATCTCATGTCGGTCGTGTCAACTTAGACACGGTACAGGATGTAGCGCGTCTAGTCCTGGTAGACGACACAATGCTGGGAAAGGGACGTTGGCCGGCCATATCGAGTGAGCAACATGTGCGGTCGAACACAGATCCATATGATATCAACTTTCTCGCCTTGTCAATTTCTGCAGGGTGGGGTCCTCCAGAAGAAACGCCCACCGCTGTCACTGAAAGATTCACATTCGAGGATGGCTGTCGCCCGGCCACGAATTTGTGCATTACGACCTTGGCAATCGAGAAGAACGCGGGGGTTTCACGTCGAATAGGAGTTGCTTATTTTCGGCTGGACAGTTGGTTGAAACTACCACGCGAATTCAACGCTGTGGTGCTGGAGTAGTGGACAATTGAACGACGCTGCGAGCTCTAATCCATCCTGACGACCAATCACTCTGAATGGACTGCCTTGCCCACCGAGGACCAGCTCGGATTACGGTTCCGCATGCTCTATATGACGCTTTGGCCACGGGTCCACGGCGGACGCGGGAGCTGGCAGCGCGCCCGCGATGCGCACCAAACGCGGACCTGCACCGGCTTGCGGTTTCCATAGCCGCAGCTGCAGCTCTTCTTGATGCGCGCGCAGCTGAGGCAGGCTTAAAAAACAGTTAAGGAATTCTTTAAGCCAACAGGTAGGCAAAATTACACAGATATTTTAAAACAACAAGCTTTACGGTTTTGATAATTGTGCGCAGTTACTCAAGAAAATATGTAAATACATTCTCTAGGTGGGCTTCGCTGTTGCAACCCCAAATCGCTGACCGATGACAACCCATTGAGCAATAACAAACAATGCATTGATTGCAAGATCATCTTGTTCTTGAAACGCCTTGTCCCATTTGGTCTTCACTATGCTCCATTCCACGAAGCCCAGCCTCTCCACGTTCTCACTCGTGATGAGACGACTTAGAAGCTTGTGCACAGGGCCGCCTACTGTGAAAGCCCTTGGAGATGTGTAAGGCTGTATATATGTTAATAACATGTACGGTCGCTCTTAGAAGATGAGATGAACAGGCTTAAGATAAGTTTATATCTACTTACATGCTTTGTTCTTTTGTACACCTCCTCTGTGATGAACGGCTTCATTGCCTCTCTAAGGACCCATTTTTCGGTGAAGCTCTTCGAGTCGCTATTCCATTTGATTTTCAGACTTGGAGGTAATCCGTTCACGTATTCCGTTAGATGGTGATCCAGGAAAGGCGTCCGCGCCTCAAGGCTGTGTGCCATCTCAGTCCGATCGCCAAGATTTGTCAGCAGCATGCCAGGCAGGATGCTTTGCTGGTAGAGATATAACGCAGAGTGAAGAGGATGCCACTTGTTCTCAATCTTATCCCTGGTACAGCCATCAAGACTATTCGCAAGGTTTTCCAGGTGACTGCAGTCTCCATAGCAACGCGTCCACGGTGAAAACACGTCCAAGCCGAGGCCGCTGAGTGATTTGGAGGATGGGATTTGCTCGAGACAATGGGCACCGCGAGAAGGAATGCTCCTGCTTTCATCCAGGCCGACAACAGCGGAATGGCTCGCATTACGCCGAGTAGCTTCTGCATAGCGATATTTCTCGTCGTCGGGATTAGCATCGGATCGCCAAGCCGGATCTGGTTCGCGAATTGCATCCAAAGTTAAAGGCATGTATCCAGCAAAATGCTCATCTGAGCCCTCGCCAGTCAGAACAACTTTAGTTCCATGTTCGCGTGCAACTTTCGAAAGAAGGTATTTGCCGATATAGGCCAGACCCATGTGGCGCTGCTCGCAGTGATACGTAGCGTCCTCGAAATGAGTCGCAAAGTCGTCTTCGCCAACATGCTTTTTGATGCATTTTATCCCGAGCCAATTGGAGGTTCTTTGTGCGATATCTATGAATGGATGTTGTGAGTATCGAAAAAAATATAGATTCTTGAGGGGATACCTACCGGACTCATCGAATCCGCTATGCTCATCAAAAGCAATGCTGAAGCATGAAATACCATCCGTTTCGTTGTCGTTGCCCAGTTGCACACCCCTCTCCCTAACGAGATGCGTCACCATGCCTGCAACCGCCGATGAGTCAATGCCGCCACTTAGATAAATGCCCACCGGAACGTCGGCACGTAGCCGGATGCGCACAGCTTCTAAGAGTCGCTCTCGCACTCCCTCCACGATTTCTTCGATTCCACGGATTTCGGGAACAAGTTTGTTAGGATACTCAGCCTCCCAGTATTGCCGAATCTCCACGTGTCGAGTGCTGCGGACAAGCATGTAGTGACCGGGTCTAATGGCCGAAACTCCCTTGAAATGTGTTCGGTCGCCGCCGAGGTATCCACCTTCCATAAGGCTTCTCACGTCCCATTCCGGCTGCCACCCTAGTGGCAAGAACGCTTTTGCTTCGGCGGCAATCAGGATCCGGCCAACACCATCGAGAGAACGACTACGCGTCCAGAAGAGCGGCTTGATGCCATACCTGTCACGTGTAGCGATGAAGAGCTGATTGCGCCCATCGTATAAACAGAGCGCGAACTCGCCTCGAAGGTGCGAAAGAAATGAAAGTCCGTAGCAACGATAGAGCGCAATGACGATCTCACAGTCGCTGTGACCCACAAACTGATAGGATGTCTTTCTGGCCAAATCCGTACGAATGGCATCGTAGTCGTAAAGCTCGCCATTTACGACCGCGTGAATGTCATTGTCATGGTCATGGAAGGGCTGGTTGCCAGTCTGGGCGAGGTCGTTTATAGCGAGGCGAACGTGACCGAGTGCTTTGGTGAGTTAGTTGGTCTCTCCGCTTTTGCGCCTTGATAGAGTGTGAAATACTGACCGATGCGTTTATCCGGGCTAATCCATTGGCCACGGGCGTCTGGACCACGGTGCTTGATTCTGTCGAGACTGGAATCGAGATTCAGTTGTAGTTGCTGAAGATTTACCTGTGATGGATCATCATGGTGGATTACGCAGGTTATTCCGCACATCCTGTAGGGCCAGAACAGATTGATTCAGACACTCTTGTGGCGGTTGACTTGTATTCCTGTGTACTCGAATTCATTGTTTATATAGATTGGACAGGCTCGCACTCACGGCGTATGAAAAGCCGAATCTCCGACAGTTTACGTGAGCCACGATGGGGTAAGGAGTTTAAAAGTGCCCGTACGATGCCGGAGAACGAATCAGTACTATCGAGAAAACTATAATGCGACATTGACTAAACTCAAATGTGATCCGCACGATCCGACCCCGCTGAACGCTATATACTTCTTATTCATATTCGGAAATAATTCCACGGACTGATGACCATCTCAGTTTACGGTTCCGCATGCTCAACATGACGCTTCTCAGCACCCAGCTTCGCTGCAGTCACGGTCGTCGACACCATCTCCCTTTCATCATCGGGAACCAGGTGATCTCCAAAAGCCTCTGCAACCTCCTCAAGCGTTCTGTACCGAGTCTCTGCGAAGTTGAACCAAGCCACAACTAGAAAGAATGATGTGCATCCCACGAACACGTAGTAGTAATTCTCATGGATGGACGATAGCGCGCTCGGACCGGCCTGAGTGACTGCAATGTTGACGATGAAATGAGAAGCACAAGCCATTCCCATGACCTTGGCCCTGAGAGCTACGGGAAGCACCTCGGCACCGTAAAGCCATGTCGTGCTGTTGAGGAAGCCGTAGTACGCAACGACGAACAGGTATATGCCCAGAATGGCGAATCCTTTCCCGACGCGGTTGTCGGTGCCCTGGAATTGCCGCTGCATAACGGCCGTGTATATCTCAATGACGACGATGCTGGCGAGTCCAATCAGCAAGAGCTTCCGGCGCCCCAGCTGGTCCATCAGGTACTTGAGGGTGATGCAGTTACAGAAGAACGCAACCGTCCCGTAGACTCCGGTCAGGGCGAGGACGGCCTTGGGCCCGACACCAAGTGACTTGTAGAGCGTGGTCTGATAATACTGAATCACGTTCACGCCCGTCAGGCTCGTCATGGTTTGCACGGCAATGGACACCAGCACGCGCCGGCGAGCCAGTCGCACGGCTTCTGCAAACGATCCCACCTCGCGCTCCATCTCGAAGTGGATTTGCGCTCGCATCAGCTCGAACTCGGCTTCCAGCTCTTGCGCCGTGCAGCCCCGCCGCGTCTCGGCCAGCGCATCGCGGGCCTGTCCGTCCTTGCCCGCCCGCACCAGCTGCCGCGGCGACTCTGGCATGAAGGTCGCCAGGCCGATGAACATGATGACGCCCCAGGGGATCTGTGTGGCGAGCGGCAGCCGCCACTGGACGGCGCCGTAGGGCGCATATGAGCAGGCAAAGCCGACCCAGTTGGCCAGCATGGCGCCGAAGGAGATGCCCGCGCCTGCGATGCCGCCGATCAGGCCACGATCCTCCGGGCGGCTGATCTCGGACAGGTACATAGGGACGGTGCCTACCATTCCGCCAACGGCGATGCCGGCGATGGTGCGCCCGGCAAGAAACATGCCCATGTTGATCGCGGCTGTCTGCAGGGTGACGCCGATGGTGACGATGACGCACATCAGCTCCATGAAGCGGATGCGGCCGAGCTTGTCGCTGAAGGCGGTTTGGATGATGGAGCCGATCGTCTCGCCCGCGATCTGGGCCGAGTCTTGTGAGTACGGGATGTCAGGTGCGTGCTGGTTGAGCTTACATAAAGCGCGACGACTGCTCCGGTTATTGCATCTGAGGGATGTTGCATGTACTCGATCCAGCTGTCATGAGCGATGGTTGTGGTGACGATTCCCGTGTCGAAGCCAAACAGTAACGTCCCCATCGCTGCCATAAGTGCAATGCCAAACGTATACCAGTCAACCATTGTTGGGTGTTCGCAGAATTACGACAGTCTATATTCCGGGCCGCGGTTTAGTGGAAAGATGATGTAAAATGCTATGAAGAGCTCCGAAAGGCATTGAATCGCCGAGGCAAGTGCAACATTAAATTCAGAACAGTCACCATGCGGGTATACTATTAGCGGCAATCCGAACTGGTCTCACTGAGTGGTCTTCCCCGCTTACCCCGCACACGCTCCACTTTGTCACTCATCGTCGGGGTGAATTCTCCCATACCGCCCCAGCAAAAACAAAATAAATGAGATTTAGTAATTGGTGGAATATGCACTGGATCAGTCGAAAGATTGATGGATGGGATTATTAATAATACTGTTAAGGCACTCCACTCTTTCGGGTCAGAAAGGCCAGTAAACCAACCGAGGAACGCCTCTATGATTTGGTTTGTCTGTGGTAGTACGTGGAGACAGTCTGCTTTATTTCATTCTATGGAACTAAAAACACACGACGCCGTACTGATTCTAGTACGTGCTAATAGCCATTAATATTCTGACATTCAAGTGTGTATGGTGTCATAGAGTAGCGGTTCCCACCAGAATTGCCGTTAAACTTGCAAGCTTTGGAAAAGCAATCTTCAATGTAATACATTGAATTCAATCTATTTACATGAACAATCTAATTGCCAGAGCCATGACCGTGTTTCCATCTTATACAAACGCAATTAGTCGCTCTTAACGTAAACGCAGTCAATCGTCTGCTCTTTCTTGGTGCAGGCGTTCAGTGCCTGCGTTATAGCCCAGCGTGAGCAACCCGCTGGAGTCATGAAAGACATGTGCGCCTGGCCGTTGGCGTCGCGATCGCATCCCCAGCCGGTAACGATTGATCCGCAGCGACCGCGAATATTGTCGAGGCAACCGCCGCCGCATTGCTTGTTGTAGTAGGCGTCGTTGTCGAGATAGACATTCCATTGCTTGGCCATGATCTCATAGTTCGAGGTGGTGCAGGAGTTGCCTCGGCGGGAGAGCTTCGTGTCGCTTTGGACATTGGGGGTGATTGGGCTGGCAATGGCGCCGGCGGCGAGGACGAGGGCAGTGATGATTGAGGCGTGCATGGTTGTAGATGACTGATGAATCGTGAGAATTGCTTGAAACGAAGAGTTTCGGGATACTTACTGTCTTATGCAGAGACGAAATGTCTGAGGGTTGAAATCGAGTGTTTGAAGCGAATGTGGGAGCTGAGTAGAGGGATGGTGACTTCAGAGAGCGTGGTAGAATACCTTTCATTTATACTAGATATCTGCACTTCCGACAGACCAAATCTGCGGTGCAAAGCATTCTCCTGTTCCTCACGAGGGGAGCATCGATGAAGCTTGGGCTGTTGGTGAACTCGGGACATGGGGGCCATAAAGCTTGGGCCGTTGAAGGATTCGGAGCATGGGCCTATCGAACTGCCGGCCTGAAAAACACGGGAATCCTACTGCAGAGCCTCATTTAGTCGTTGAGATCTCTACTGTGTAAGCATCTAATTGAACTACATGTACAGGAATTCTCCAGTGATGTGGTAGTCCTTGTCGAGTATCGGGTTGCTTTTACAATTCTTTTACACTTGCTTACTTTCTAATATGACTTCTTTCTACTTCCTGTGCTCGCCAAGGTCGGCTCACGGATCACATTGTGAACGCCATGACGGACCACATTGTGAACGCAATGAAGGATTACATTGTAAACGCAATGTCTCCACCCATGCCGAGGTGTCCTGGGGTAATTTTTCTCCTAAACGTCAGAACGGGTACCTCCGTATCAAGTCACCGCCCATCCAGACCCCAAAGCACTGCTACGTGGACGGCCATTCCTTTACTCTGCTTTATGGAGAGCTTCCATAATAATGCCGGGGACACTGATCTCCCTATGAATACGCATTCTGCCGCCCCACCAACTGCTTCCTTCAAGACCTTTGAGATATATCACCGGTTTGCCTTTCGTCAATCATCCTTAAAAGCGTAAGTACGTGTTCATCTCAGTTTCCATCCAAGGCGGGAGGATTTTCTGCTTCGGAAGCCAAGGCACTTGGCAAAGACGCGGTGAGCTGATGACTCCGAAAGCACCAATTCATTGACAGCAAGGTAAAGCCGCGACAATACGAAAGTCCCTGCGCATTGGCGGTTTCCCAGCTTACGGTAGACATATCCTGGTTGTGACAACCGCAGCGGCTATGATAATTTCAGTGTAATTGCATGCCGTATATAATGTGTAAGCATTGAGGGTCGGACCTCGGCGATTTGTACGGTCTACCCTTTTTTTTTACGTGTATTTGGAAACGTTACCGTGTCGCATCAGCGATTTCTACCCGGAAAGCCAAACGGCTTAACTCCCTTTCTCCCCATCTTTGCGACCGGGACTTTACTGTAATTCGAGCCGAGTCGTGCTCCTGCCTCACGGTTTGAGCGTATTTTGCCCCGAGCCAGCCCAGCACAAGAATCCTCCGGAAACCGTTTGAATCCTTCAATATCTCGGCACATGGGAAAGACTCGTGCAAGAAGTGGATGTTTGACTTGCCGTCGACGTCGTGTTAAAGTAAGCCCCCACGCCTTGCCAATATCAGAACCTAAAATACTTATTTACTACAGTGCGATGAGGGAAAGCCACACGGCAACGCTTGCATCAGACTTCAGCTAGAATGCGGTGGCTACGATAAGCCATTTGCATTCCGCGATTCTACGGCGGATGTCAGCAAGAGTAATCGCAGTCGAAGCCAGGAAATGGGCAGCAGTTCGATCAGGCCAACCCTCTGACGTGAATCAGGGGCAACCATCACGGCCCCCGCTAATTTTGAAACCGGCTTTGAGCCACGAGCCCCACTGCAGCGCCGATACTGGATCAACTGGGGCCCCTCATTCTCCTCCAACAGTCGGTGACGTTTGCGATTCGGCGAACGAATACGCATCTCACTGGGAGACCAAAATCCTGCCACAGTTGCCGAGAGCATTTCAACATGTTAAGCATCGCTACCAAATCTATAAAGCATCCCGGACTGCTGCTGTTGTGCTTGCATCAGCCGACCTTTCTGATACACTGCGCAGCTCCCACCTGGCTCTCTCTCTCGAACATCGAAAGCGGAACCATGGGTATTACGAGGCCACGTTGCGCATCCTTGCGGACAAAGCATGGGAAGAGTCCGGTATGCGCATGGCCGCGTTGCTCCTGCTCGCTGTCTACGAGCTCACCTGCGCAACAGTCCGCGGATGCACCGTTCACCTGCGGGAAGCGGATAAGATTGTCGCTGCATGGTGTACGAACCGTCCGGCCCACTGCGATGAGAGCTGGTGCAAGCTCATCTGTGCATGGCCTGTCGTGTGGGCATAGGTATCGGTAGACAGCTCTCCTTGGGAATCGCCTCCAAGCTTCGCAACTGCATTTCATGGAACGGTGCTTCAAAAAAAAAATCCGTAGAATTGTAGAGACTTCAGCTTCAATAGGGGACATGATGATGAGCTATCATGCTTGCTGGTAGGGGGATGAATTTCAGTGATTTAAACACCCCACAGAACCGCCCAGACACGGTTTACCGTCACCATCGACTTGCCAGAATGCCGGCAGAGCAGTTTCGCACTCATGCGCGCCATTACCACGTCGGAATCGATTCAAGAGCGCCGCACCGCTATCGTACCGTGTCTCAGTAGTAGTGAAAAGTCAGAGGTTCCACGTGGTCCTATCGATTGGATGTTGCAGTCAAGCTGTGCAACTTCGTCAACCAGACTGTACCATCCCTGTACTTATCGATTTGGCATTTGGCACATAACATGATTAACAGAGGACGTGGATTCGATACAGCTACCGCTGAAGAGAAAGGAGGCCGGTACCCAGCGAAGACCGGGGATCTGGAGGGGATGCAAGGACCAAACTGCAGAAACGCCTCAACGAGCAAGAACTTCTCGCAGGTGATGTAGGTTGATAATTCTAGCTCTATATAAGTGTAGTTCTATCGAAGAAACCTAAGAATCATAGATGATGAACGAGTTTAGTAGGTGAATCCGTTGGTGAAGTTGAACAAGTTGTTCGGGTCCCAAGCGTCCTTGATGGATTCAAGTTTGGGAAGCTTCTCCGCAGTATACCACGCATCCCGGCCTTCGTCTCCACGAGCATAGTTCACGTAGACCTCGAGGCCTTTATCGCCATTCAGTTTCGACAGTTCTGCACGCCTCTGGTTGGCAAACTCAGTAATAGCAGCGGCCTGAGACTCTGTTGAAAAGCCGCCAAAGCTCAACAAACTATATTCCCGTTAGCATTCAGTTGAGCGATGAGACGTAAATGAAGAGTACTTACAGATAGGCCATGGTGTCTCTATACGGATAGGCAGTCGCGTCGTCCGGCGTTTCCAGGGTAGCCGCAGTTGGGAACATCTCGGTGGCCATGAATGCATTTATCATTCCGGTGGTGGCATAAAAGTCGATGTATGCATCAAGAGTCGCCTGGTATGTGGCAATGTCATAATCGTAAAGGTTCATGCCGTAGACCGCTTGGTTCTGGCCGGCGATGCAGCCAAGTGCGTCGGCGCCGAACCTGCTCTCGTGGATGAGGCGGTTCCATGGAATCATGCTGACGTTCGACTGCAAGGCATTCGCATTGATTAGTGGCTCAATGATTTTCCTGCCTTCTTCTTCCGGACCACCGTAGATAGCGTTGACCAGTATCACAGTCTGAAAAGAGATGTCAGCAACCCATACAGCATGGCAAGGACCGTTCAGCTGACCGTGTTATAGGTGGTGGAATACTGGATGACGCTCATAAGGGCCAGAGCGTCCGGCTGGTTTCCTGCGAAGTCCTTGATAATTTGGAAAATGGTGGCGTTTTCGCTCGCAGCAAAGAGAAAGTCGGCGTTCAAGGCGGTCCCGCCGTTGGTTTGGTCATGCAGCGTGTAGGTGGCGGATGTTATGATGCCAAAGTTCTGACCGGCGCCTCTGAGGCCCCAGAACAGATCAGTGTTCTCAGTCGCAGATGCATTGACGATTTCGCCTGTCCCCGTCACGATGGTGACTGAGTCAAGCGCGTCAATGATCAGACCATGAAGGCCTTGGTATGGTCCAATGCCGCCGCCCAAGGTGGCGCCAACCATGCCAACACATGAGCATGATCCAGTCTCTGGAGAGGGTGTTAGTGTGTGCTCAACAGTAGGATATTCAGGAGGGGTGCCAGACGAATTTCCTTTCCGGCCGCATAAACCGGGTCCAGAATGTCACGGAATCTGACTCCGCCGCCGATGGTCATCTTGCTTGCCGAATCGTCTACGGAGACAGTGTTGAAACCACTGAGGTCAATGTCGAGGCCGTTTTGCAAAGCGCTGGTTGTCGTTGAGTAGCCGTGACCGCCGCCGGTGCCCAGGAAAGGGATGCTGTTGTTTGAAGCATAATTGACCTGCAAGACTACCATCAGCGTTTTCTTAACTCCAGCAACGGAAAATCTGCAGAAGGCATACGATGATGGAAACATCTTCCGTTGTGGCAGGTTTCACGCCCACGGAGTAGGTCGGCGGGTCATACGCGTTCCACCTCTCCGTAAGGTCGGTGGGGTTGACAACGACTTCAGAGCCGGAGGAAAGATGCTCTGTAAGATACGTCTGGATGGTAGCCGGGTCAACGGCCAAAGCCAGGTTGACCACGGAGAACAGAGACAGGATGTGCGTGGAAATCATAGTCACGAATGATGAGTTTGTGAGCAATGTGCAGAAATCTCTGTGTGGAAGAGCGGCTTTTAAGCAAACGTGAGGTTGCTGTCGTAGGCTGTAGACCAATTAGGACTATCTCAGCATACCAGCACGGTTTGTGTCCAGACCCAAGCCATGCAGGGCCTGGTGCCTGCATTTCCGCCCCCGGCCCGCTGCACGATTTTCTGCAGCCAGGGTGGTGCCTGCATGTCCGCCCCGGTACCGCTGAGATTGCCGCCCTCCGATCAATGCCGGTAGTCAGCGCTGGGTCGGGCTAATATTGCTCGGGGTGGAAGCGAAGCCTCGCCGAAACATACACACCGTAAGCCAGAATAAAATCATCTGATAAACCAACAGTCTCCCCACCAGCTGAGATCCTACGCAAGCCACTCAGCCTCGGAACACGATGGAGAAAATTGACGTGCATCATCACATGCTCCCTGCTGAATACGTGAAGAGTAGGCAACCTCCCGCAGACTGCTCATTTCAAAGGCTGATATCAACAATAGAATGGAATGAATCGGGCGCCGTCCCCAAGGGCTTGACAGTTCCGTCATGGAGTATTGAGATGGATCTGGAGTTCATGGACCGCAATGGAATTCGCGCCTCCATCCTGTCTCTCAGCGCGCCCGGCTTAGCGTTTGTTGGATCCCTCGATGAATCCTTGAAGCTCTGCCGATGGGTCAACGAATACGCGGCTGAGATCAAGACCGCAAATCCTACTCGCTTCGGGTTTTTCGCTACTTTGCCACCGCTTGACCAGCTCGGGGCTTGCATTGAGGAAGTGCGCTATGCCTTTGACGTTCTCAAAGCCGACGGAGTCACGCTCCTTACCAGCTACAACGACAAGTACTTGGGCCATCCGGACTTCCGGCCTCTCTGGGAGGAGCTGGAGCGCCGCCACGCCGTAGTATTTGTGCACCCAACCAACGCCAAAACTTGGGGCGCATCATCCAGTACCGCGGTCCCCCGTCCGATTTTGGACTTTCCACACGAGACGACGCGAACGGCAGTCAGCCTCATCACGTCCAACACGGTCCGCGACTTTCCGAACTGCAAGATCATCCTCTCGCACGGCGGCGGCACGCTCCCGTACATGGCCACGAGGGTCGCAAACCAGACTGCCGATGTGGGCTTGATTGAGAAATCAGCCGACCAGTTCCTTCAGGATGCCAAATGCTTCTACTACGACCTGGCCTTGACCGCCTACGATGGTCCCATCAGCCTCCTGAGGGAATTTGCTGAGAAGGATCATATCCTATACGGGAGCGACTTTCCTTTTGCTCGAGAGAAGACCATTGCACCCCAGATTGCAAACATTCAATCTGCTCCAATTGACGATGAAACACGCCTGTCGATCAACTCTGGCGCGGCTGGAAAGCTGTTCCCTCGTTTCTGCATGTAGTTTCCCGTAGAGCCACAATCCATCGTGTGTCTTAGAATATTGCGCTCGTGGTACTACCGCAAATTTTCAAATACCAGGGTACAATCCATCTTTCGTAAAACATCGTGCAAGCACCCCATGCGGAAGTGATGCTCCGAAGGCAGAAGAGTTTCCAGGGAAAGAATAAAAATAGAGAAGCACGAGAACGCCTCGTCATTGCTCGCTTGCGGCTGTCTGGGAATATGCTATTCTCCACTAGAGGAACCGTGTCCAACATCAAGCAAGTACGAAGCCTCGCCATGCTGTAAATCCTACCAGTGATCCCGCAACCTAAAATTGGTCAGGTCCTTGGTGATTCACTCCTTCATCCGCCGCACCACCGACACGCCGGCTGGTCCGGAGTGGATTGTAACAACACGGCGCAGGACTTTCAGATTCGCAAGGCTGACTGCAACAGATAGCATTCTCGGGTTTCCCTCAAAATAACTATAGCTAACGCGATGGCTTGGGCTGCATGCTGTGTCGTGGCGCTGCCCAGGCAGATGGCTTAGCACCCAATGGAGGAGTCGAACTCCAGAAATAGCGTCAGCGTAGGCTCGGCTATGCCGGTCAGTCTATTGGTTATGAATCCTCAGTTCTCGGAGAATCTTCTGGTCAGGAATCCCGGGCGTACGAGGGCTGCTGCGATAGTGGCGCCGGTGTTCAACGCGGGAGTGGCTGAGGTGGGGATCTCTGATGGCGTCATGGCTTTCAGCCTCGTGGTGGCAACACCCCTACACAAGTGCCAATCAATGGTGGTGATGCGGCCCGGTCCATTTCGGGCAATTTTGGCCGAGGTGCACCCCAATCGCCGTGCGCGCATGCATCTTAACTCCAGACGCAGCGGCTGTTATTCCCGGAGATAATGGTATCGCCGATGTAAATATTGCGGAACGAGGAGCCATTGTTCCTCCAGTCCAATTGCACTGCAGCTATGGGTTTTGCCACCGCCCTCCTCTACTCTCAATTTTTCGTTAAACCGCCGTCTCCTTCCTCTGACTTCACCGGCCAGACCGTTATCGTCACTGGCGCCACATCCGGTCTCGGATTTGAGGCCGTGAAGCATCTGCTGCGCCTCGGAGCCTCCCAGGTCATTCTTGCCGTGCGAAATGTCTCCAAGGGGGAGCAGGCCGTGAAAGACCTATCATCGGCAAAGAGCAACGTCGAGGTCTGGCAGCTCGACTTGGGCAGCTTTTCGTCTGTCAAGAAGTTTGGCGAGCGCGTCAATACGCTCGACCGCCTGGATGCTGTAATCCAGAATGCCGGCATCATGACGAGTCAGTTCGAGCTGGTCGAGGGTTGCGAGAGCCAGATTGCCGTCAACGTCATCAGTCCCGTGCTTCTGGGCTACTTGGTCTTGCCCAAGATGCAGCAATCGGCCGCAAAGTATGGCAGTAAGGGGAGGCTTACGTTCGTGGGCAGCGATCTCCAGTTCATCGCAAAGCTGAATGAGAAGTCTGCACCAGGAAGCTTGCTCGACGCCTTGAATTCAGAGACGACCGCCAGTATGGCTGACAGGTAAGTCCTCCGTGTTCTTTCTTAGAGTGGTGGCTGACAAACCCCAAGGTACGCCGTCTCGAAGCTCCTGCTCATGTGGGCAGTGCGGGATATGGCGCAGCGATTCCCCTTCTCCGCCGAGTCTAATGTGGTCATTACCTGTTTGACGCCCGGGCTGTGCAAGAGCAACCTCGTGCGCGACGACGAGAGCTGGATTGCTGGTGTCATAAGGCGTATCATGATTGGAATTCTCGCCCGCTCGACCGAGGTAGGCAGCCGTTGCCTTGTTAGTGCCGTGAGACCAGAGCTTGGAGAAGAATGCCACGGCGCATTTCTTATGGATTGCAAACCATGCAAAGAGTAAGTCTCCACATCCCGAGCACGGCTGTTTGAACTAGCTGACGGCGCTTTCCAGTCTGACTGGTAACACCAAGACGCCCGAGATGAAGGAAGCACAGAGCAAGTTCTTGAAAGAACTGTCCACTCGCTTCCAAAGCATTAGCCCAGGAGTTCTTTGATTTGCATATTTCTGCGTTGATCAAGATGAAGTCCAATTGAGAAAATTCCTGCCATTACCGACGGGAAGCTTGCTCAGGAGCGCCTTGTGTCGGATTTTAAATGGGAGTTGGCAAATGATGAGTTTGTCACGGAATATGAAAAGTAATTCATGATACTGGACGAACTGAGCTTTCATTTTCGGATTTTGTTAAAGGCGGTGCCAACAAAGTAGCTGCTGCTTAAACAGCGCGGGGCACAAGGCCCTGGGCGAATATGAAAGCTACTTGCGCTAAGCATTACCAACGCATATTCAAGGCTGCTCAAAGTATTATAAATAACAGATGGTGTGAATGCTTTAGACACTCCGCTTTTTTACATAAACCGTCTTTCTCCTCGTTAACACATCATAGATTCGACTTTCGTTCTTTCGTTAACGTTTTACAATGCTACAATGCTATAAAAAGATGTTTATGGGATAATTATGTTATCACTAGACGATCGGTGAAAGATTCTATCTGAAATTGAATCGACCTTGACTTTCAGCTATGAGATTGTAATGCTTACGTGCAATGATTCGATTTCATGAATGAGAGTTTAAACCGCGGTTCAATCCTTTCGGTGGATTCGGCGGACCGGGATTTTATGAACCGACCGAACGTCCAGCCGAATGGTCCGAAATGGGCCGAAAGAAGGCTCGGTCGGTCCATTTTGCTCTCACTAAAAATGACCGAAAACCGAGTCTTCGGCTTCCGGTCACTTGGAAAATTGCCGAATTGGCGACACCGAGAGAGGGGCAGTTGGTTCGGTGTATACCACGCAGATGACGCCGACACCGATCCCATCGTCCCTACCCTACCTTAGTATTGGTTCATACCTGGTTCTGTTAGACCAAGATTTGTCCAGCATCTGCAGCCAATCTCTCCTACCAAGTAGGCGGGTCAAATTGATGTATTCTAAAAAGCTTGGACAACGCTTGTTAGATGCAAGGGTCAAAGTTGGTAGATGGTGAAGCCGCCTTCCGTACGATACCAGTTGTGTGTTGGTAGAAGAAACTCTTTAGTCTATTTTTGTCTAGTCTTAAAAGCAGAAGAAAGGACAGTAGAACCGAGAAAGAAATATTAGCTGCTTACAAGCTTCAGCTACAAGCTCAAGTGGCGGAAGAGAAACTCATAACCTGGTGCAACTGTGTCGTCCCACCGCTTGTTGCCCGGCTTCAGCGAAACATCATGAATATGTCTAGCACCCTGTACTGTTAGAAGCTCTCCCTCAACACCTGCAGCTCTGAGAGCATCTGCAAAAGCGACTGCAGTGCTGTAAGGGACGATCTCGTCTTTCGTCCCATGGATGATGAAGGTCGGAACCTTGTACTTGCCACGGCGCAGCTGCGCCATGGGGCTGATAGCTGCGACGCGTTCAGCATCAGGTCTTTGTGTCCAAGAATCGCCGTCGGCGCCAGAGCCCGAGGGCAGGCCGTTTAGAAGTAATGGCAGCCCGGTGCCCTCCTTGAAGAGCGACAACACGAGCTCAGAGCGCGGGTCGCCAGGCCGCACCCAGCCAAGGCCGGTGGTGTCAGAGGCATCGCTGTCGTAGCTGGTGATCTGGAAAGAATGTTAGAGGTTATCTGGGTTGGGTAAATTCAGTTTGGTCTTACCGGCTTCGCAGGCAGAGCCTTGATGATGTCTCTCATCCGCATCGTCCGCTCTGGATACTCCTCAGCCCTGCGCTTGTCCAGTACACCGGATTCAAAGTCCGTTGGGCCATAGAAACTCAGAATCGCTTTTGGCGGCTTGATGCCCGCGTCTGCTGCGGTCCATGCAGTTGTCATGGCGAGGTGGCCACCGGAAGACCAGCCGATGGCCACAATCCTCTCCGTGTCGATGACGATACCCCTTCGCCGCGCGAGAGCAGGCAAGGAAGATTTGATCCACTTGTAGGCGTCCAGAGTATCTGATATGGGCCCCTCAACGAGGTTTACCTCGGGACACAGACGATAGTCTATGCTTAAAGGCAGTATGTTGTTGGCCAGAAGGAAGTTGGTTTGTGCAGGGCGCACTGCTTTGCGGGAGAGCGTCATATGGCCGCCGCCGTGGATCATAAGGGCTGAAAACGTGAGCTTACGGATATGAGAATCTGCATTAGGGGAACATACCGACGCCCATGGCGGTAGCTGGTGGCCGCTGCGGAAAGAACACATCAGCGTGAACCTCTACGTCGTCCACCACTTTGTAGACTGCAGTCTCCGTCACTGGCTTTGGAACAGCTCTCTGCGGAACCTTGGCATCCTCACGCAGGCTAGCGATGAGCAGCCTTTGCGTGTTCATATCCGCACTCTGACCTTGTGAGTACGACACGGCGGGAAAACCAGCCTTCTTGAAATACTGCATCCACGCCTCGGGCGGCTGGAGAGGATAAGCGCCGCTCTTGTCGAGCCACCAGCTGTCGAGCGGTCCGTACGTGATGTCGTACCAGTCAATGACCTCTGTCACTTCGGAGAGCAGAACAAAGCCAGACGGGTGAAGTAGCTGCTTCAGGCGGCCAAGCGTCGCACTTCGATCTTCTGTGGCGTGCACGCAATTAGTGCCAATGATGATATCGAAGGGTCCAGCGGCACAGAGAGACGGCGGAGGTGCTCGCTCCATATTCCACGTCTGGAATTGCAGCCACGGATACTGGTCAGCAAAGACTTTGAGAGCGCGACCGACGAGCGTGGGCGAGATGTCGGTAAAGGTGTAGGAGACAGGTCGACCCAAGTTTGAAAGTGCCTGTACAAGCCTCTTGGTCGTTCCACCAACTGTGTTATGGCATTAGTATAATGAGCAAACGGGTGCTGGGATATTGGTGAGCACTTACAGCCTGCTCCAACTTCAAGAATCCGGACGGTATTATTGGCCTTTCCGCCAGAGACAGCATTGACAATTGTTTCCACTAGCATCTCTGTTGCCGTGGCCAGCATGGGGGAATTGAGATAGAAATCCTCCAATATGGCCTGCGAGCTTTGCGTCTTGAACAGAAGCGCAACAGGGTCCTGCTTTCCAAGCAAACATTGGGCAAGTTGGGGACCAGTCAAGCCCATCAATGCAAAGTCACAGCGATATGCTGGAAGTTCTCTCTGCAGCTGGGCCAGGAGCTCCGCCGAAGTGCTTGCTGAGCACTCAGCCGATCCTCTCACCCGTTCAGCCGCCCCTTTTGTTTCAACCAATCCATGTTTCTCGAGAATGATCCAAAAACGGTCCATAAGCCTGTCATGAGCATGCTTGGATTGATACCGCACGGGCGGCAGCGTTTGCCCCTTCTCCATCGACCTCAAGTCGGCCCCGAGCTCCGCAAGAGCTTCGACAATATACGCCAGCATGAGAGCATCCTGGCGAGGAGCCACTACATCTTCGAATGACGCAAAACCACATTCTCTCGCCTTCATCGGATACTTCTTTTCGCTGGCAACTAGAGCGTCGAAAGGGCTGCCCAAGTCAGCTGGGACTGCTGGAGAATTCTCGGTTGAGACGCTAGCGGGCGCGGTCGAGCTTGTAGACATACCGGTGGAGGAGGCAGGAGTACCAGAGATATTAGCAGAGAAGCCTCCGCAGTTTTCAATGATCTCTGCAATGGAAAGGTCGAGGAGATTGTCGTCGAAATCGGCACCGAACGCGTCCTCCAGCTCGCTCTTGAGCTCGACAGCTGCCAGAGAGTCAACGCCGAGATCTCGAAGAGTTTCCTCATCGCGCATAGACTGGACAGCGGCGCCACTGGTTTCTGATATAATCTGGAGAACACGCTGCCGGATGATGCTGTTGCCTGCAGGTGCCGTGGTTGCGGGGGGAGTAACGGAAGCCTGCATTGTGTTGATTTTAGGAGTCTGAGCAGGCGCTGTCAGTGAGACAGCCTTGCTCGTAGCCCCAATCCCCAGGTAGCTTGCAATCTCGGCGATGGTGGAGTCGAGGTGCACGATATTCTCGTCTACTTCGGTGGAGAAGGCTTCTTCAATCTCGCTCTTCAGCTCCACCGCCGCCAGGGAGTCCACACCCAGATCGCGGAGAGTCTCGGTGTCTTTGATATCTCCAATTGGTGCACCGCACGCGTCAGCGATGATCTTAAGCATGCGCTGATGTTGGCCATCTTCTGCTGGCGCTACCTGGGCGGGATGAGAAAGCAGCACCTCTGTTCTCGTCACAGAAGGTTGCGTTTTGGGGCTCCTGGCCTTCTTTGTCGACGGCTTCGGGTCCAGCGTCAGGAAAATCCGTGACAGAGCACCAATGTCACTCGCCAGGAGGTCTGTGGACGAAATATCCTTCCCAAACTGGGATCGCAATTCGTCGGCAAATTCGACGGCAGCGAGAGAGTCTACGCCCAGGTCTGCCATTGTAGATTGTTCAGAAATAGTGCCTTCTGCTGCACCTGTGTACATGGCCACCATCTGTCGAAGACTGCTGTCATCTGGCTCGCCGGGCGGCGTTTTGAGCTCATCTTCTCCGTCAGAGCTGCTCTCGTCAGAAGCCCTCAGTTCGGGAACCGAGTGGCGACTTGGCACTTCTGAGCGTGGCTCGTAGGCATTTTTCTTTGCAGTAGTCGAATTTGCGCTGTCCAGCATCTTCTCGAGTGTTGCAATGGGCAGCCGAGTGAATTTGACATCCATGATGGTGAGCGCAATGGCGCCATTGGCAGCCATGACAAAGACGTCACCAGTGGCGGTGGTCTCGCCGGTGGATCTGAACATGGCGTAGACTGTCCAGGAGGTGCTGGCATGGAAGTCACAGGCCTTGGACAGGTTCGCGCTCTCCAAGCCCGTCGCCACAAAGACGTGGTTGGGGATGCAGTAATCACTGCTGTTAATCAGGAGGCCGACGACTTGAATAAACGTGTCAATTGAGACGGTATCGCAAAGCCCAATGGCAGAGCTTTCCTCGGCGGCAACGTGAGGGGCGGGGACTTCTATTTGAGCAACGGCTCTAGTGCCATCCATCGAGACTGATTGCATTCCGCGCAAGAGCGGCGCATACGTGACGACTTGGGAGAACAAGCCATAAGCTCGCCTTGACAGCAAAGTCTCGGTGTCAGGCTTTTTCATAACATCTTCGACACGTTCGGTAATGAGATGCTGGTAGCTGTGCAGTTTGGGCTGCTTCCCCAGGCGCACTGTGCCGCGCCCGTGGGTGGAAAGTCGCTGTTTGGGATCAGCCTTTGATGAACTGCGCAACTGGAACTTCCAGGCACCAGCCTCGCTACCAGACTCCTGAAGCACGACCGAAACATTGCGGCTGAGATCAACGCCCAGAGGCTGCTCAAAGCTGAGATCTTCGAAGGACAGGGCGCTCTCGGGGTCAAACCTGGAACTAAGATGCTGTTGAAGGGCCATGACGGCGCACTCCATGTACATGGATGCAGGACAGAGCGGCCGGCCCCGGACGGCGTGACCAGAGACGATTTCACGGAAGCGGGCTGAGCCCACGTTGACAGTGAAGTCCATGGATCCAGGCTGCGGCTGGCTGACGAGCTGTGGCTTGGGCTGAGCAACCTCTGTTACAACAAGATGTGGACCAGCTTCAATGGCCTTGGCTTGAGCTTCGATGGCGCGGTCAATGTTCTTCACCCATGCAGATGAACGCGCGAACTCGTAGGGCGGCAGCCAAACGTGGCGGAGGCCAGACTCAGCCGGCCCGCCCAGCCACGGCCAGAACGACACATCCAGGCCTTCGCGCCAGAGGGCGTTGGTTACTTCAGGCAGCACAGCAGCCGGATCCTTGGCACCTGCAAAGCGTAGGCTGAGGAACAGCTGCTCGTCGGGCCTGGACACAGCGCGCTTGACCATGGGGATGATAGGGGCGTCAGTTCCAGCCTCGAGCCACACGCAGTTTGATCCCAAGCGTGCCTCGATGCGGCGGACTGCATCAACAAAGTAGACTGGTTGGCGTGTGTGTTCTGCAATGCGAGCCGGTCCTGGACGCTGTGTCGCGGAGCCGTCAGGCACACACATTTCGAGCGGAATAGTGGGTTCGTTGAAACCAAGCGTGTTGGCTACCGTGGTGAGTTTGTCCAGAAGAGGCTCGGTAAATTTGGAATGGAAGCCGTGCGTGACATCGACACGCTGGTTGCGCACGCCGGCTAACCGGGGGTCATTTGCCAGGAAGGATTCGGCGTGAGCAATGGCTGCCGCAGAACCTACAACGACTTGGCTGGAGACGGAATTGTAGCAGGCTATCTCGAGCTCACCGCCACCCACGTCACTAATCAGGTCTTCGACGACACTGCGTTCGGCATGGACGGCGAGCATGGTGCCTCTTTCGCTGTCCCATACGGTAGCCATGAGGGCTGCACGGGCTGCTACGAGCTTCAATCCGCTGCGAAGACTCAAGGCCCCGGAGAAAGCCAGGGCTGTGAGCTCGCCGAAGCTGTGTCCAACCACGGCGTCGGCACGCACCCCTGAGTCGGTCCAACACTTGGCGCATGCATACTGGACGGCAAACGTTCCCGTCTGCAGAACCACCACGTCGTCCAATGCTTCCTGCGAGAAGATGGCTGGCAAAATAGTCGGATAGCCTAAGTCTACGAGAAGACTGTCGCACTCCTGGATGTAAGCCCGGAGCTGAGGGCTGCTGTCGTAGAGTGTGCGGCTCAGCCCCACAATTTGCTTGCTCTGCCCGCCGAATGCCAGGACAAAAGGGCGCGTGGCCTTGGCGGTATCGACAATGCTCGATGCATTGCTCTTTAGGACATTGCGCAGGCCAGCCAGGTCGAATGCTGTTGCCGTCAGCCTAAAGCGGTGGCGCTGCCTCCGCTCGCCGAGAGTGAAGGCGATGTCTCCAAGAGAAAGATCGGGGTCCTTGGCGAGGTATCCGTCCAACGCCTCGCAGTACCGGGACAGGGATATCTCGGTCGCAGCGCTGACGATGATGGGCCAGGCTGATGCCTGCGCTGCTGGTTGGGCCTCAGCAGCCTGGTCGATGCCAACGCACAACAGCGCTGCATTGCTGCCAGCCGCACCGTAGCTGTTGACGCACACGGCGCGGACCGGAGCGTCCCAGCGCTCGACCTGCTTGGCAATCGCGAGCTTGTCCGGCGCTAGGGCGGGGATCTTGGGATTGAGCGTCTTGAAGCTGGCCAGGGGAGGAATGCGCTTCTTTTGCAACATGGCCAGCACCTTCAGCAGAGATGCCACTCCAGCCGCCGTCTCGGCGTGGCCGATGTTGCCCTTGAGGGATCCCACGTGCAGGCCAACCTGGCGGTCGCTGCCGCAGAAGACCTCGCGCACCGAAGCCATTTCCAACGGATCGCCGGCCTGAGTGCCCGTTCCATGGCATTCGACGTACGAGACGTGCTCCGGGCTCATTCCAGCCTGCTTGAGGATCTTCCTGTACAGCGTCATCTGCGCCGCCGAGTGCGGCACTGTGATTGATGGCGAGAGGCCGCCCTGGTTCGTACCAACTCCGGGAATCACTCCGAGGATGTCATCCCCATCCGCCAGAGCGTGCCTCAGCGGCCTGAGAACGACGAGGCCTGCGCCGTCGGAGCGGCAATAGCCGTCGGCGTCTTTGTCAAAGGGCTTGCACTGACCGGTGGGGCTGAGGAAGCCTGCCTTGCCCAGATCCATGTAGTTATTGACGCCGCTCATGATGTTGACGCCTCCGGCCAGAGCCATTGAGCACTCGCCCGCCATGATTGCCCGGCACGCGCGGTGGATGGCCACGAGGGATGCAGAACATGCAGTGTCAATGACTTCAGCCGGCCCGCTCCATCCGAAATAATAGCTGATCTTGCCGCAGAGAAAAGCCCGGATGGTTCCGGTCGAGGTATACGCAGTGGGCGCATGGGCTGACGTGTTGTCGAGATATTCGTTGAATGAGGCGCCGATGAAGCAGCCCACGTCGTCTCCTGACTGGCGCTTGTGGTTTCGAAGGTAGCCGCTGGAGTCCATTGCCTGGTATGCGAGCTCGAGCAGGACTCGCTGTTGCGGATCCATGTAGGCCGCCTCCTTGGGGTTTGTGCGGAAGAAAGCGTGATCAAAGCCATCGACGTTAGCCACAAAATTCCCGAAGAACTTGCGCTTGCTGGTGAACTGTTTCTTGCGTCAGCAATTGATGGCAGGGTCATGCGGGGAAGTACCTACCTTCTGGTCTTGAGACGCCCTGAAGCTTGTATGCAGGGGAATGCGCTCTGGGCCAATCTCCTCGGCCGTCGACGCTCCCGCTGCCATCAAATCCCAGAGTTCCTCCAAGCTGTTAGCACCAGGAAGGCGACAAGCGGCGCCCACAACAGCAATGGCATCCTCCGGCAGCTTGTAGTCCTTGAGCTCAGCTTCGCGGATAGTACGGTGCACATCGATCTTGGAGATCTTGAGCGTCGCCTGGTGGAACGGCATCAACGGGACACAGTCACCGATGCCAAACATGGCGAAGGTATGCGACTGGGTGCCGGTGGCTTTGAGGGCTTGGGCGAGCTCATTGAGAAGCGTCCACCACTCGCAACGCGATGCCAAGATTGTCCGCACAGCCTCGTGTGTGAGCGAGCAGTCCCGCAGCCGCCGGCCAGTGATGTTGGAGTAAACAGGTACCTGCAGCTCACTACAGGCAGGCAGCGTGAGACTCTCGAATTCGTCACAAAGCTCGCATAGTTCCTTGGCCAATTCTGCATTCTCTGGGTTGTGCACCTTTCCCCTCAGGTGCATTCCCTGGACCAATAGGCCCCGTTCACGCGCGTAGGCGGACACTGCTTCGAGCGTAGGAACGGGCCCGACTATGCTGATAGTCTTGGGATCTGTCACTGCGGAAACATACGACTGCAGAAAATTAGTTGTCTGAATATCTACAGGCTGCGTGTGACACTTACTCCGGGGAATTTCCTGACGATGTCCTCTCCTTGGCCCTCTTGCCTCAGCCGAACAACGATGGTTGTCGGCCCCGGCAGATTCTCGTCGTCGCCAAGCTCTCCGTAGGCACCGACCGCAAGGGCAATGCGCATCGCCACCGCTGCCATGGTGACGACCTCGTCTTCGTCCTTGGCACACGCAATTGCCATGGCTGGCAACAGCCCGCCACAATACCCTTGTGCGCCGCCGGTCTTGAGACCATCGAGGAACTCGGCGTGCGTCAGGCCGGCGAGTTGGAGGTACTGGAAATATTGACATGTTTGGATGACGACCAGCAGCGGCAGCGACAGGATGCCGGACATGGCGTTGGCAACCGGTGCCGACGCGCCCTCTTCAACCCAGTCGTGCAGGGCTCGCATGTATCGCGGGCCTTGCTTGAGGGCGGCGATGTCCTCCCTGCGGGCGGCAATGATGTCCCACGTCTCTTGAAGACGCTTCACATCTCCCGCTAGCCGCCGAAGCTGCTCATGCTCGACGAGGAATTTCTGGAGCTGGTCGAGATAGGATTTCTCCGGGGCTTTGCTCTGCGGGCAAAAGATGGCCGCCGAAGACTGCTGGCGTAATTTGGAAAGACTCATGATGATGGATGATGCACCAGAATGTTGAATGACGCTGGAAATCAAGTTTCTCCAGCTGAGGCCTATTATTTAGGACACAAGAAAGCCACCGACATGAAATGTTCGGACACTATTTCGGACGTGTTTGTAGTGGACTCTCGGAGCCCAAGACCCACATAAACATTCCCACTGTCCTGTAGTAATGGCACATTCGTTCTACTCCGATACGACCTGGGAAATTTAGTGGGAATCTTCGCCTCGTCAGCCGGCCCGACGCAGTTTGGCCCGACCCCGATCCGTATCGGGAATTTTACATTCCTCGGCTTCGCGTCAATTACGTCTACTCGGTTACTTAAATCTTCAGAGTCAGTAGAGACAAGTAATCTATAGCAGGGACGAAACGTTTCTTCCAGTGCAGTATCGCAGCCACGATGGACGTTTCAGGACTTTCGACGTGGAAGCAGACACTGGCCGCTGGCATAGCGTTGGGAGTTCTTGTAAGCATTCAGACCAGACAGGCAAATCACCGCTGACCATTTCCAATAGTACTACGTTGTTTCAGCCATTTACTGCATTTACTTCCACCCGCTCTCCAAGTTTCCGGGTCCCAAGACCGCGGCCTTCTCTCGTCTCCCGTTCTCGATTTCTGCAGCACGCGGTCGGCAGTACAAGTGGCTCGACAGCCTTCACGAGCGCTATGGACCAGTTGTACGCATTGCGCCTAATGAGGTGACGACCATTTCGTCCGGTGCGTGGAAGGATTTGTACTTGCAGCGTCCGCAGCTGCCCAAGGATCCGCACCCACAGACGCCGCCGATGAATGGCGCAGACTCACTGTTCACTGCTGAGGGGCATACACATCAGCGCATGCGAAAGACGCTGCTGAGCGCGTTCAACGACAAAGCCCTGCGGGCTCAGTCATCCATCATCGAGATGTACGCCGATTTGTTTGTGCAGCGGCTGCGGCGCGAGGCGGCCAGGAGTGCCGACGGCGCCGTCGATCTGGCCAAGTACTACGGGTATGCGGCTCTCGATGTCATCTCGGACCTGACGTATGGCGAGAGCTTCCACGGTCTGGAGGGCGACAACGAGCACAACTGGATCATGGGCTTCTTCCTCGGCGCCAAGTTCGGGGCGGTGCGCAACAACCTGAGCTATTTTTACCCGCTCGACCGCGTCTTTGGGTACATCTTTCTGCGGCTGACGGCCAAGGTGCGGGCCCGCAACTGGAAGTACACGGCCGATCTGGTCACCAAGCGGCTCGAGATGGGCGATCTGGGCATGACACGGTCCGATTTCGTGTCACCCGTCATCGGCAACGTCAAGGAGACCAAGGACAAGGGAATCACCCGCGACGAGCTCAACACCCACTCTCTGGCCGTCACCATTGCTGGCTCGCAACTGCCAACGGTGGCACTGGCAACGGCGACGTACCTGCTGCTGCGCGACCCGTCAAAGCACGAAAGGTTGCGGGACGAGATTCGGTCATCATTCCAGGCAGAGGCTGACATCAATGTCGCATCAACAGCCGAGCTCCCTTATCTGGCGGCTGTGATCGAAGAGACACTCCGCATCCATCACCCAACGCCCATCGCACTGCCGCGGATAATCCCGCCCGGAGGCCTGCGGGTCGACGGCCAATGGATTCCGGGAGATGTAAGTCTGCAATCCTGCTGGTCTGCGAATGAGTGCTGACCTATGAACTGCAAGACTGTCATGGGCATAGCCATGCAGACGGCGCAGACGTCGCCGCGAAACTGGGTGGCGCCGAATGAATTCCACCCGGAGCGCTTCCTGCCAGCGGGCCACCCGCTGCGCGACTCGCGATTCGATGACGACGACCGGGAGGCGTACAAGCCGTTCTCCATCGGGACCCGGAACTGCATAGGCGGCAAGTGCGTGGCTCCCGTTATTTGCCGGCCCCTGTCCGATTGCTGACATGACACCAGGGTCTTCCTCGCCGAGGCCAGGGTTCTCCTGGCGCGCACCATCTGGAACTTCCAGCTAGATCTGGCGCCTGACTGCCCCACTGATTGGATGGATCAGAAAGCCTATCTGGTATTTGAGCCGAAGCCCCTTCGGGTTAGACTTGCCGAGAAGGCGTTGTAGGTGGGCCGCAGCCGCTACGGCCCGGCCCGAAAAGCTTATTAAGCTGGCTGTTGAGGTAACTCCGAGGGGCAAGGCGTGAGCAGCCCAACGATTGATTTAAATTTCTTGTCATTCGGGGTATTCTGCTGATTTCGGAATTTGGTCGGCATTGGTGAGGGGCTGGAAAAGTACCCCGACTGTGCTGTACAAGGATTAGCTGGGTGGAGCCTGCAAGCTACTACTTAGCCGACTTTACTTTTTTTTACCAACAGTGCTTTAGCGAGATCAATTTGCAACGTTGACAGCTGTGGCGGCGGCCTTTTCGTCTGATCATTGGTTACAAAATTGGCTCATCGGAAACCGAACTACATACCATTCAACGGCGCCACGACCCAGAATAATTCTCGCATAGCAATCACGCAATATACTGCCCAGATCATCTTGTCAATGTTTTTACGTCGCACGCATGCTTCTAGATACTTCTACGGAAAACGAACGAGAGCAATGTCAGAGCGGCGAACAGCGGAGCAGGCGTTTGATGCAAGCAATCCGCTCGCGCGCCGATTGCACGTCAGTGCTGCCCATGTCGCACTCGTCTAGAATCATTTTCAGCAGTCTTGGAGATACCGCCTTCCGGAGGATTCCGGGCGCTCTCGCCTCATTCGCTGCCGTGCCCTTGGGCCCTCCACCACTGCCGCCCGGCTCGGGGCAACAAATTCTCGCCTCGTCCGGCAGCTCTAGCACCGTTTCGATTTCGGCTAGTAAGTGCGTACTGATCTGCAGCACTAACCGCTCCCTGAACAGCCCTCCCGCGTTAACGCACACTCCACCCACCCAAACGTCGGGGAACAGAGACCGTGGTGCTCCTCCAAACGCTGCCCCCGTTAAACGTCGAAGGATGGCCTCGAACATGATGCTGTGCAGCTGCACCAAACGCACGTAGGGGATCAGTACCTGGAACGCTGCTGGCATATCCAGCTGCGGAGCATGTCCATCCACACCCGGCTGGGTTTTCGTGAAGGATGCTACCAGCACCAAGAGCGTGTTGAGGTAGTCTGTCGAGCTCTGCAGTGCGTCGCCGACTAGATCTCTCATCACCTCGTCGTCGCTCGCCTTCTGATATCTTGCAATCTTCGGGTGGAGACCCAGGCCCAGTTCTGCCAGGTGCTGCATGGTTCTGCGCGGGTCTACCGTTGATTCTGCCTCTGTTGTTGGAGGCAAGCTTTCTGCCGAGACAGTGCCAATGCATGAATTCGAGTCGCTTATAAAGGGGAACGTTCCGTTGCTTGACAGTGGCGTCAGAAGGCTTGGCTCGTTGATGGCGTCTCGGCTCGGGCATTCTCTTTGCTCAGGATTAGGCATCGGGTCGCCGTACAACATGTCGAAACCTTGAGCACCTAGCGTCGAATCTGTTGTCTCGAAAAATGTGTTGAGATATTCGTCGTCGAGATGAAGTTGAAGGTGGTCCGCGGTGATCGTACTTTGCGGTGATGACTTCGGGCTGCGCGATTCTTCCCCATGTGCGCGTTGAGATTGGCTTGTTCTTGGTCTCCCGACAGGTCTGGATGCGGCATAGTTGCACTCGGTGTTTGCTTTGCTGCAGCGGTCGCACTTGCTGGATGCTGAGGCCGGTGTTGATTTGACGCATTTGAGTTTCTGAGCACGGCACCGTGTGCATGCCACCCTCTTCACCTGCTCCTGGTTGGAAGTCTTTGATTGAACTGCGGTGACTTCCATTGATGTTTAATTGGTTGACAATGCGAACGCCTGGATTCCGGAGCAGCTGACTTTAAAGCCCTCTACATCAAATTACTTATTGCTGACAACTTGACGTGCGGTTCCGTAGAGCGCAATACCTTATCTGTCCATTGAAGGATGCGTTTAGCCAGCTACATCCGGAGGGATTCTTTCCCAGCAATCCTCTTAAGAAGCGAGTGGGTCTCGGCCAGATCTCCGTCTTGGCAAGACAAAGTCGTGGTCCTCATCCACTAATTACGTGTATTGTAGCCTCCACGATCCATACTAAAATGTAGTTTGTTTTTCAAGATAGGCGAACGGTCTCGCAGCGGAAGACATGCAGACGAAACGGGATTAGCAAGTAGGCTGGATCGCAAGATAGAACTGGTAAGCGTAGTCATAGTGACATCCGATTGCTGCAGCCTTGGCCTGCAAGCAGTACCAGCATGCGCCACAGCCGTTCCAAGTGCACGGCTGCCTGTGAGGCCGTTCTGGCTTATTGGTTGTGGTCAGGTTGATTTAATATGGATGCTTGATTGCCGACGCCGGAAGGATCCCGCAAGTAAGCCTCACGTCAGATGCAGCTGGACGGCAGTTCGTCCATGAAGTCTCGCAGCAAGCGACGGAGAAATTTTTGGTACGGACGTCCGTACGCGCATTCGTTGTTTCAAGAATCCCGTGCATTGGCTCTTGGAGCCTGGAGCTCGAGCCGAAAGCGACAATTCCGTCGTATTTTAGGGCTACGCGAAGATAAGGGTGGCAACGCCACAGTCAATTTCGAACCCCACAGAGTCAAGTGAGCATTTAACAACATCATCGTACAGTAGTTTCTCCGGCATAGTAAACAAAACCGGCAGCCCTCCGAATGCGAAGGGCATGCGAGACCCACTGAGGGTTCTAAGTTTGGCGTTGCTACAAACTCAGCCACGCCAGGCACAACACGACTAATTGTGTCTCAAGAGGGACGCGTAATGTGGGCAATTCGCATTGAGCTTTTGCTTTTTCCACTTCTAGCGCTGCTCA
Source organism: Lasiodiplodia theobromae (assembly GCF_012971845.1). Lineage (NCBI taxonomy): Eukaryota > Fungi > Ascomycota > Dothideomycetes > Botryosphaeriales > Botryosphaeriaceae > Lasiodiplodia > Lasiodiplodia theobromae. Next base: position 287,830 of record NW_023336529.1, read on the forward strand.
TAGCTGTTGAGTGTAAGATGGCTATGCGCCAGATCCTGCAAATGGAAATCGTGCACCTTGAATGAAGATACTCGTCCCACAAGCGGAGAATCCCGCCGGGCGTCTTTCAGGCTTATTTATTTCATCACAGCCGACTGCGAGCAATGTAAAACTTCTTAAAATGTAAAATACTTCATGACAACTTACACATCAGAGCGAGAGAAAGAGACAGTGCCCCCATCGCCTGGTCGTAAGATGCCCCACATTTTTCCCGATCGCGTCTCAATTTCCTTCAGAGACGCAACACTCAAGCTCGAGTCCTCCCAACCCTCTAACCTAGTGAAGAAGGGGAACACTGGTGAAGATTTCCAGATCGTAACACCTTTCCGTTGGGTGTACAGGATGGTGGCTCCCAAAAATGCCAGGCCCATCAAGATCTCGGCCACAGGTAGAATGATCCAGTACCAAGATACTCGGATGAATTGCTCCTGGATGATGACCTTCCCGGCGACCTTTGACCCACTCGGATTGTTGCCGATCGCATATGTCATGCTGGTGCTGATGTTGGCTAGCATTTCCGCCACATTTGGAGAAACGTCGATGACAGTCTGGACGTTGGAATTTATGTTGTCGGTGGCGATGGAAGAAAAGAGGCTGGCGAGGAATGCCACAGTGAGTAACCAGTCAGTAGTGTTGATCTCGAATGTCCTGCTCGCCAGTTGCAATTCGTCTGTTATTGCCTTGAACCGGACCACTGGGTGTTTTTCGTCTGTTGTGTTGAGCTCGGCGAAGCGAAGGGGAATCTCGCGGACATGACCGGCGGAGAGGGTACCGTTCGTGACCGTTACGTTGTTGAAGATTTTGGCGCACCATTTAACCTCGCACTCCGATACATCCGGCTGCGATCTGCTAAAGGGGCTCTTGATGTTGGCAATGGCCACCTTCATGATTGAGTCGGTTGGGGAACTAAGGTTCCGCAGGTGGTCAATCTGTGAAGAGGAGTTGTGCAGAAAAGTAGTCGTCATGTGGATTCCCGAAGGCGATGTGTAATCGTAGATGTTATCGTAACCGCTCACTTTGGTGCCGTTCGTCACGTTTTTACAGCTGCTAGTGACGCCCAGTGTGACGAATCTGGGCCATGTGCAGGTTCCTGAGACACAGCCAAGCTGAACAGGGAAATCCAGATTGAAGATCCCGCTCAAAACCGCCCCTTGGACTCCTTGATCGAGCAATAGGTCTGTTTACAGCTGTCAGATGTGCAAATCAAATATCAGATAACTGAACATTCCGGGATGAAGCATACCAGTATCCTCGAGCCCCCCTTTATAATTGTTCGCATCGTACCTGTCGGCAGCTGGGAATGTTGCACCCTCTGCGTAAACATTCCTCGTGGGATACGAGAGCAGCTGCTGAGTGAAAGGGTCCATGGCCATCGTAAGAACTGTGATAATTGAACCCCATGTTGCCAACTTGGTCCTGGCATTTAGCGTCCAAAGAAGCGTGAGTGCACCCCATGGACCTCTACTCGCGGCATCGAAGACTTCAATGTCGGAGAGGTAATTCGGAGCGTTGGCCGCGTGTATCCACTTGAGCTGGCTGATACTGGATGCAATTGGCAGAAGCAACGAGGCCCTTGAAAGAGTGGAAAGGAAGGATACAAGGGTGTTCGGCGTGATATCCAGTCTGACATTCCATCGCGACAGTGGTTTGTCCTGGAACACGAAAAGGAAAATAACGATGGCGACTAGACAAGTAAGACTGAGGCCTGCAGATGCAAACTCCCAGATCCATTCTTGCAGTATGGAAAGAATGTTGAAACGTGGTCCTCGTCGCTTTGAAGAGTCCTCTCGATTTAGCGAATGGGACCTGACTGACTCTCGGGCTCCATCTGAAGGCCTAAGCCTGACCCGCGATATAATGCTACCCATCTTGTCGCTGATTGGGCTCATTTGAAATATAGATGTGGTGAAAAAGTGGTGAGAAAGGACCACGATGGGCTACTACATTCTTGTAGTGTGACCTTGGACGGCATTTGGTGTGGAGAGGTTTTAGCGCGCGCTTCGGCCATTTGCCTATATATAGAAATTAATGGGACCATTTTACGACTAAAAAAGGTAAACGATGCGGCGTAGCAGGATCTACCTAGGCGGTAAGTAGCCGGACTATCTCACACCGATCCGAGGCCGTTAGCCGATCTCTTACCTAAAGGGTCAAGTCTACCCTACCCTCTAACAATGCCGCCTTTTATGTAACGATTTACTATCCAACAAGAAGGTATAAAAGAGCCGCATTCAAACAAGAAAGCATCTAGTCATTAGGGTTAGGGTTAGGGTTAGGGTTAGGGTTAGGGTTAGGGTTAGGGTTAGGG